>NC_084626.1:51840811-51890811 GCF_033978795.1 Nerophis ophidion
GCACCTTCACAACTCCCAATGAGGCCTTCTCCGGCCTGCAGGTGCAGTCCTGTGGCGCTCTCGCTCTTCCAACAATGGCCACAAGCTGGACCCCCCCCCCTGTGGTCTGCCGAGTCCACATTTCAAATTATATTTGGAAACAGAAGACGTGGTGTCCTCCGGAACAAAGAGGAAGATAACCATTCGGATTGTTATAGGCGACAAGTTCAAAAGCCAGCATGTGTGATGGTATGGGGGTGTATTAGAATCTGGAGAAATCACTGCACGTAAGCTAAGATATTACAGACTTTTGATCCCTCAGGCGGTACTGCATCAAAAACCGACATCTGTATGTAAAGGATATCACCACATTGGCTCAGGAACACTTCATAAAACCACTGTCAGTAACTACAGTTGGTCGCTACATCTGTAAGTGCAAGTTAAAACTCTGCAATGCAAAGCCAAACCCATTTATCAACAACACCCTGAAACGCCGCCGGCTTGGCTGGGCCCGAGCTCACCTAAGATGGACTGATGCAAAGTGGAAAAGTGTTCTGTGGTCTGACGAGTCCACATTTCAAATTATATTTGGAAACAGAAGACGTGGTGTCCTCCTGAACAAAGAGGAAGATAACCATTCGGATTGGTATAGGCGACAAGTTCAAAAGCCAGCATCTGTGATGGTATGAGGGCGCATTAGTGCCCAAGGCATGGGTAACTTACACATCTGTGAAGGCACCATTAATGCTGGAAGGTCCATACAGGTTTTGGAGCAACATATGTTGTCATCCAAGCAACGTTATCATGGACGCCCCTGCTTATTTCAGCCAGACAGGTTTTACAACAGCGTTGTGTCCTTGGGCAAAACACTTCACCCAGTGCCCCCCACTTAAATATAACTTAGATATCGGGTTTGACTATGTAAAAGCGCTTTGAGTCACTAGAGAAAAGCGCTATATAAATATAATTCACTTCAATGCACTTCACTACGTCCAACGTCAAAAATGACTACCACTACTCACCACCGGCTTGACATCTGCAAGGAAAACCACCAACGTGTACTTCGGCCTTTCAGGGTGTCCTAACTTTATCCACGGAGGGCGGCATGCTGAAAAATCGAAAAGTCCGAGGTAGGGTTGTACGGTATACCGGTATTAGTATAGTACCGCGTTACAAATGAGTCATATTCGGTACTATACCGCCTCTGAAAAAGACCGGTAAAGATAAAGGAAGATGTGCTTTAAGACCTGGCTAGCAGCTACTTCTAAATCACTAATCCTCGTCTCCATGGCGACAAAGAAAGTAGGTTTCTTCCAAGTACCATTATCACTGGAGGACGAGGAATAGCTAAACATGCTTCACTACAAACCGTAGCTCACCGGTGTCACAATGTAAACAAACGCCATGGGTGGACCTCCACCTTCCCCCCCCCAAGTGTGTCCTACATGGGGACGGTATAGCTCGCTTGGTAGAGCGGCCTTGCCGGCAACTTGAGGGTTCCCGGTTCGATCCCCGCTTCCGCCATCCTTTTCCCTGCCGTTGTGTCCTTGGGCAAGACACTTTACCCAGTGCCCCCCACTTAAATGTAACTTAGATATCGAGTTTGACTACGTAAAAGCGCTTTGAGTCACTAGAGAAAAGCGCTATATAAATATAATTCACTTCAATTCACTTCATTACGTCCAACGTCAAAAATGACTACCACTACTCATCACCGGCTTGACATCTGCGAGGAAAACTGCCAGATGACCCACCACTGGCAGCACAGGCTAGCTCTCCAATCAGCTAAACAGAATCCATACGAGTAGAACGCTATGGATGGCTGGAAGACGGAACAGCACTTGTACTTCTTTGGTACTACTTCAAGGAGAAGGAAATACTATGAACATGCAGTGAGTGAACTCGTCCAGAAGTTGCTAAACTATTTGCAATGTGACCGTTAGCGAAGAAAAAATCCATAAATTAGCTGCACCGTTTAGTAAGCCGCAGGGGCCAAAGCGCAGTAAAAAGTAGCAACTGATAGTCTGGAATTCACGTTGTATTGTTTTGAAACATGACTCTGTTTCATCAATCAAAGGCGGCCTGGCAGTCACATGACCGCACTTCAAACACTTTTTGAAAGGGACTTTTTTACAAGATGTAGTGGCTGCTGGTTGCACGAGCTCGTAAGTGTCCTCCTTTTATGTACATGTATATAATAGACTGTATTTATATTATTCACATGTAAATAATGCTGTATAATAGACTGTATTTATATTATTCACATGTAAATAATGCTGTATAATAGACTGTATTTATATTATTCAAATGTAAATAATGCCGTAAAATAGACTCTATATTATTCACATGTAAATAATGCTGTATAATAGACTGTATTTATATTATTCACATGTAAATAATGCTTTATAATAGACTGTATTTATATTATTCAAATGTAAATAATGCCGTAAAATAGACTCTATATTATTCACATGTAAATAATGCTGTATAATAGACTGTATTTATATTATTCACATGTAAATAATGCTGTATAATAGACTGTATTTATATTATTCACATGTAAATAATGCCGTAAAATAGACTGTATTTATATTATTCACATTTAAATAATGCCGTAAAATAGACTGTATTTACATTATTCAAATGTAAATAATGCGGTATACTAGGCTGTATTTATGTTATTCACATGTAAATAATGCCGTAAAATAGACTCTATTTATATTATTCACATGTGAATACTGCTGTAAAATAGACTGTATTTATCTTATTCACATGTAAATAATGCCGTAAAATAGACTTTATTTATATTATTCACATGTGAATAATGCTGTATAATAGACTGTATTTATCATCAATCAATGTTTACTTATATAGCCCTAAATCACTAGTGTCTCAAAGGGCTGCACAAACCACTACAACATCCTCGGTAGGCCCACATAAGGGCAAGGAAAACTCACACCCAGTGGGACATCGGTGACAATAATGACTGTATTTATATTATTCACATGTAAATAATGCCGTATAATAGACTGTGTTTATATTATTCACATGTAAATAATGCTGAATAATAGACTGTGTTTATATTGTTCACATGTGAATAATGCTGTATAATAGACTGTATTTATGTTATTCCTGTATAATAGACTGTATTTATATTATTCACATGTGAATAATTCTGTATAATAGAGTGTATTTATATTATTCACATGGGAATAATGCCGTATAATAGACTGTATGTATATTCACATGTAAATAATGCCGTGAAATAGACTGTATTTATGTTATTCATATGTAAATAATGCTGTATAATAGAGTGTATTTATATTATTCACATTTGAATAATGCTGTATAATAGACTGTATTTATATTATTCACATGTGAATAATGCTGTAAAATAGACTATGTATATTCACATGTAAATAATGCCGTATAATAGACTATATTTATATTATTCACATGTAAATAATGCTGTATAATTGACTGCATTTATATTATTCACATGTAAATAATGCCGTATAATAGACTGTATTTATGTTATTCACATGTGAATAATGCTGTATAATAGCCTGTGTTTATATTATTCACATGTGAATAATGCTGTGTAATAGACTGTTTTTATGTTATTCACATGGGAATAGTTCTGTATAACAGACTGTATTTATATTATTCACATGTAAATAATGCTGTATAATAGACTGTATTTATATTATTCACATGTAAAAAATGCCGTAAAATAGACTGTATTTATGTTTTTCACATGTGAATAATGCTCTAAAATAGACTGTATGTATATTCACATGTGAATAATGCTGTATAGTTAACTGTATTTATGTTTTTCACATGTGAATAATGCTGTAAAATCGACTGTATGTATATTTACATGTAAATAATGCCGTAAAATAGACTGTATTTATATTATTCACATGTAAATAATGCTGTATAATAGACTGTATTTATATTATTCACATGTAAATAATGCTGTATAATAGACTGTATTTATATTATTCACATGTGAATAATGCTGTATAATAGACTGTATTTATATTATTCACATGTAAATAATGCTGTATAATAGACTGTATTTATATTATTCACATGTAAATAATGCTGTATAATAGACTGTATTTATATTATTCACATGTAAATAATGCCGTAAAATAGACTCTATATTATTCACATGTAAATAATGCTGTATAATAGACTGTATTTATATTATTCACATGTAAATAATGCTGTATAATAGACTGTATTTATATTATTCACATGTAAATAATGCCGTAAAATAGACTGTATTTATATTATTCACATTTAAATAATGCCGTAAAATAGACTGTATTTACATTATTCAAATGTAAATAATGCGGTATACTAGGCTGTATTTATGTTATTCACATGTAAATAATGCCGTAAAATAGACTCTATTTATATTATTCACATGTGAATACTGCTGTAAAATAGACTGTATTTATCTTATTCACATGTAAATAATGCCGTAAAATAGACTTTATTTATATTATTCACATGTGAATAATGCTGTATAATAGACTGTATTTATCATCAATCAATGTTTACTTATATAGCCCTAAATCACTAGTGTCTCAAAGGGCTGCACAAACCACTACAACATCCTCGGTAGGCCCACATAAGGGCAAGGAAAACTCACACCCAGTGGGACATCGGTGACAATAATGACTGTATTTATATTATTCACATGTAAATAATGCCGTATAATAGACTGTGTTTATATTATTCACATGTAAATAATGCTGAATAATAGACTGTGTTTATATTGTTCACATGTGAATAATGCTGTATAATAGACTGTATTTATGTTATTCCTGTATAATAGACTGTATTTATATTATTCACATGTGAATAATTCTGTATAATAGAGTGTATTTATATTATTCACATGGGAATAATGCCGTATAATAGACTGTATGTATATTCACATGTAAATAATGCCGTGAAATAGACTGTATTTCTGTTATTCATATGTAAATAATGCTGTATAATAGAGTGTATTTATATTATTCACATTTGAATAATGCTGTATAATAGACTGTATTTATATTATTCACATGTGAATAATGCTGTAAAATAGACTATGTATATTCACATGTAAATAATGCCGTATAATAGACTATATTTATATTATTCACATGTAAATAATGCTGTATAATTGACTGCATTTATATTATTCACATGTAAATAATGCCGTATAATAGACTGTATTTATGTTATTCACATGTGAATAATGCTGTATAATAGACTGTATTTATGTTATTCACATGTGAATAATGCTGTATAATAGACTGTATTTATATTATTCACATGTAAATAATGCTGTATAATAGACTGTATTTATATTATTCACATGTGAATAATGCTGTATAATAGCCTGTGTTTATATTATTCACATGTGAATAATGCTGTGTAATAGACTGTTTTTATGTTATTCACATGGGAATAGTTCTGTATAACAGACTGTATTTATATTATTCACATGTAAATAATGCTGTATAATAGACTGTATTTATATTATTCACATGTAAAAAATGCCGTAAAATAGACTGTATTTATGTTTTTCACATGTGAATAATGCTCTAAAATAGACTGTATGTATATTCACATGTGAATAATGCTGTATAGTTAACTGTATTTATGTTTTTCACATGTGAATAATGCTGTAAAATCGACTGTATGTATATTTACATGTAAATAATGCCGTAAAATAGACTGTATTTATATTATTCACATGTAAATAATGCTGTATAATAGACTGTATTTATATTCACATGTAAAAAATGCCGTAAAATAGACTGTCCATCCATCCATTTTCTACCGCTTATTCCCTTATATTATATTATAATAGACTGTAATTATGTTATTCTAACGTGAATAATGCTGTAAAATATAGACTGTATTTATGTCATTCAGATGTAAAAAAATACCTTAGTGTTTATTGTCTATCGTGAGTGAATGTGGTGCTGAATTTCCCCCAGGGATCAATAAAGTACTTTCTATTCTCTTTTATTCTATTCGGTCTCCCTGGAGCGGACGTTGGCCGCGAGCTAGTGGGCAGCATAGGACAGAGTCAGTTCACATGGTGGCTTTGTAGAAATGCTGTTTTTGTCTATGCACGGTGAAAATGTGTACGCAATGTGAAGTGTTCATTACTCCTTTTTTTTTTTTACTCTTTGTAGCTGTATGTAGAAGTTGCATCACCTCTGCGCTCTTTAAAGTCTTTTATGTCCTTTCATGTTTCCCCTCTTGCCACGTGGGATAAATGTTCATTTTTCTGTTGGAGATGTTCACTCCACTTCCGGCGAGAGAAAAGAGGCAGGGGTAAGTTGCAGATGTGTTTGATGTTTTGGTAGCACACACGCTAACAACATTAGCCCTGTTTGTCTGATCACACACGCTAACAACATTAGCCCTGTTTGTCTGATCACACACGCTAACAACATTAGCCCTGTTTGTCTGATCACACACGCTAACAACATTAGCCCTGTTTGTCTGATCACACACGCTAACAACATTAGCCCTGTTTGTCTGATCACACACGCTAACAACATTAGCCCTGTTTGTCTGATCACACACGCTAACAACATTAGCCCTGTTTGTCTGATCACACACGCTAACAACATTAGCCCTGTTTGTCTGATCACACACGCTAACAACATTAGCCCTGTTTGTCTGATCACACACGCTAACAACATTAGCCCTGTTTGTCTGATCACACACGCTAACAACATTAGCCCTGTTTGTCTGATCACACACGCTAACAACATTAGCCCTGTTTGTCTGATCACACACGCTAACAACATTAGCCCTGTTTGTCTGTTCACACACGCTAACAACATTAGCCCTGTTTGTCTGATCACACACGCTAACAACATTAGCCCTGTTTGTCTGTTCACACACGCTAACAACACTGCAACTAAGCTTGTGGTGCAAGTACAATGAAAACAACGTGTCAGTAAATCATAAGTTACTTATGTGGACGATTACTTTTGACTTTTACTTGAGTCTTATTACTTTATGGCAGGGGTGTCCAATTTTTCTCCACTGAATGGAAAAATCATTTGTCATATTCAAAACATACAACATAATGATTTTTTTTCAACTTTACAGTCAAGTCTCAGTCATTAAAATGTTTAAAATCACGTCTATATTTTTTTATGTTTTTATTAAACTCTACATCAACTTCAGATTTCTGTCGAAATAAATGTATTTTATTTTTGATATGTTTTGGTCAAAACTCTTTTTTTATGGCATAAATCACAAAATATGCAATCTTTTCCCCACATTTTTTCCCAAAGTGGAATATTTGATGTGAAGTACTTATTGGAGCCTTCATAGCTCGATAATTCATAAAAAAAAACATTGATTTTATTTCATCATTATTTGAATCATTTTTAAATTATTGAGGACCTAAAAGAGCCCCCACTCATAAAAGTGTTAAATATAGTCATACATGACAGTATTATTATTATTAGATAGATAGATAGATAGATAGATAGTACTTTATTTATTCCGTCAGGAGAGTTCCTTCAGGAAAATTACAATTTTCAGCACAATCCCATTCAAGATCACATTACGCCTGTACTGGCTCACCTGCACTGGCTTCCTGTGCACTTAAGATGTGACTTTAAGGTTTTACTACTTACGTATAAAATATTACACGGTCTAGCTCCATCTTATCTTGCCGATTGTATTGTACCATATGTCCCGGCAAGAAATCTGCGTTCAAAGGACTCCGGCTTATTAGTGATTCCCAAAGCCCAAAAAAAGTCTGCGGGCTATAGAGCATTTTCCGTTCGGGCTCCAGTACTCTGGAATGCCCTCCCGGTAACAGTTCGCGATGCCACCTCAGTAGAAGCATTTAAGTCTCACCTTAAAACTCATTTGTATACTCTAGCCTTTAAATAGACTCCCTTTTTAGACCAGTTGATCTGCCGTTTCTTTTCTTTTTCTTCCATGTCCCACTCTCCCTTGTGGAGGGGGTCCGGTCCGATCCGGTGGCCATGTACTGCTTGCCTGTGTATCGGCTGGGGACATCTCTGCGCTGCTGGTCCGCCTACGCTTGGGATGGTTTCCTGCTGGCTCCGCTGTGAACGGGACTCTCGCTGCTGTGTCTTGGATCCTCTTTGGACTGGACTCTCGCGACTGTGTTGTATCCATTGTGGATTGAACTCTCACAGTATTATGTTAGACCCGCTCGACATCCATTGCTTTCCTCCTCTCTAAGGTTCTCATAGTCATCATTGTCACTGACGTCCCACTGGGTCATTATTGTCACCAATGTCCCACTGGGTGTGAGTTTTCCTTGCCCTTATGTGGGCCTACCGAGGATGTCGTGGTGGTTTGTGCAGCCCTTTGAGACACTAGTGATTTAGGGCTATATAAGTAAACATTGATTGATTGATTGATTGAAGATCAGACAAACATTACAGGGAGACAGAACAGGATCGCTGACGGGTCTGCCGGCTTCCAGCGCCCCTTACAAAAAAGATGACATACAGGTAAACAATATTATTATTATTACTGTTGTTATTAGTAGTAGTAGTAGCATTGTTATTGTCGTAGTTATCATTATTGTTGTTATTAGTAGTAGTAGTAGTATTGTTGTTATTATTTCATTTTTTATTGTTGTTGTTATTATTATTAGTAGTAGTAGTAATATTATCATTATTATTATCATAATTATTATTACTCGTTATTAAATATCATTATAGTTATTACTAATTCCTAGTTATTACTATTAATAGAAGTAGTGTTGTTATTTTTATTATTATTATTAGTAGGAGTAGCATTGTTGTTATTGTTATTATTAGTAGTAGTATTATCATTATAATCATATTATTACTAGTCATCATCATAGTTATTTCTAGTTTCTAGTTAGTATTACTATTAGAAGTAGTATTGTTGTTGCTGATTTTGTTGTTATTATTATTATTAGTAGTAGTAGTAGTAGTAGCATTGTTGTTATTGTTAGTAGTATTATCGTTATTATCAAATCATTATTAGGAGTTCTTAATTATCATTATAGTTATTACTAGTTCCTAATTGTTGTTACTGTTATTAAAAGTAGTATTGTTATTATTGTTGTGGTTGTAGTTATTATCAGTAGTATTATTGTTATTTTTATGATTGTTGTTGTAATTACTATTATTCTAATTGTTGTTATTGTTATTATATTTTAAATATAGTCATACATTCGTATGACAGTAATATTATTGCTATTATTATTATTGTTGTTAGTAGTAGTATTGTTATTATTATTATTGTTATTATAGTTGTTATTATTATTAGTAGTATTGTTGTTATTGTTATTATCATTATTTTATTGTTGTTGATATTATTATCAGAATTAGTAGTAGTAGTAGTAATATTGTTGTTATTGTTATTATTACTATGATCATTATTATTATTACTTATTAGTTATTATTACAGTTATTACTAGTTTCTAGTTAGTTTTACTTTTACTAGAAGTGTTGTTGTTATTATTAGTAGTTGTAGTAGTATTGTTGTTAATATTAGTATTAGTAGTATCATTATTATTATTACTAGTTATTAATTATCATGACAGTTATTATTACCATTATTAGATGTAGTATTGTTGTTGTTATTATTGTTATTATTAGAACTTTTTTAATTATTAGTAATACTATTGTTGTTATTGTTATTATTATTACTATTATTTTATTTAATTATTATTATAGTTATTATATAATTATTATTATTACTCAGACTGGTGACGTTGGCTGTGCCGGTCAGTGAATTACGTAGACGTGCACCTCACCTGCCCTCTAGTGGCCAGATGTTGTCACTGCACTCCAATATTAAGACGAAAGCGAGAAGATTCAAAATTAAGTTTTTGTTTCGTTATGACGTCATACATCTTACAACTATACCGCAGTTGGTTCACTAATGAATCGCTACGTGGATTTTGAAAATGTGAAATGTATCTTAGTATATTGAACCGAAGTATCTTACGTAATATTCAATCGCCTTGTTGTTATTTGCTTTGACAAAATACTGTAGTTGACAAAAAGTGAGGACATTTTCTAGAAAACAAATAAATGAGGCATTCACTTACATTATTTTAGCTCGTAATTTAAAGCTTGAACGCTCAAAAAACAACCAATCAAAGAACAGCACTGTTTAAAGAGGCACTACCATACTGTAAGTACTGTACATCACAGCCCAAAGACATCATGCTTTCACCGAGTCAATTATTTCAACGGGTATTAAACCTAACGTGTTATTTTTCCAACGTTATTCCTAAATATGGTGACAAAAAATCAAACACTATCGATCATTCATAACACAGTTTGACACATCAGCGCTCGCTTTTACGACACACCCTGAACGTGTCACACATTCAGCGCGAACCCCCCCCCTCAGGAAAAAAAAAGTTTACTTTTGCGAGTAAAACTACCTGCCGGCGGTTGTATTTTAACTTTTAAATCTGCTATCGGACCCACCGGAGCGTGTCGGAAAGACTCGGTTCGTGTTCACCCCGAAGCACTCAGCTGGAATGTGGGGAAAGTGAGAGGATGGAGAGCGAAGATTGCATGGAGGTAGTTAGCTTCGGATGCTAGCCAGCTAGCCTGCGAGGTAAGAGCCAAACTTTTTGCGTTGCAGAGATTTTTCTGCATTATTCCCACTTTGTGCATGCTACATTCTTACTCACTTTTGCTTGGGAAACACATGAACTCCCCCAAGTTGATGCCCTACTAAACAGTTTTATTTTTTGTAAAAGATGCTCTTTAAAGGCCTACTGAAATGAGATGTTCTTATTTAAACGGGGATAGCAGCTCCATTCTATGTGTCATACTTCATCATTTCCCCATATTGCCATATTTTTGCTGAAAGGATTTAGTAGAGAACATCCACGATCGCTAATAAATCCATGGTCGCTAATAAAAAAGCCTTGCCTGTACCGGAAGTAGCAGACGATGTGCGCGTGACGTCACGGGTCGTAGGGCTCCTCACAATGTTTATAATCATGGCCACCAGCAGCAAGAGCGATTCGGACCGAGAAAGCGGCAATTTCCCCATTAATTTGAGCGAGGATGAAAGATTTGTGGATGAGGAAAGTTCGAGTGAAGCACAAAAAAAAAAGAAATAAAAAGCGACGGCTCCAGGCGGCAGCAGTGAGACCGTTTCAGATGTAATGAGACACATTTACTAGGATAATTCTGGAAGACATGCACCTGGGGATAGGTTGTTGGCAACACTAAAATGTGCCCTAGTGTGTGAATGTTGTCTGTCTATCTGTGTTGGCCCTGCGATGAGGTGGCGACTTGTCCAGGGTGTACCCCGCCTTCCGCCCGATTGTAGCTGAGATAGGCGACAGCGACCCCGAAAGGGAATAAGCGGTAGAAAATGGATGGATGAATGGATTCTGGAAGATCCCTTATCTGCTCATTGTTTCAATAGTGTTTTAGTGAGATTATAAAGACATACCTGAAAGTTCGGATGGCTGCGGTGAACGCCAGTGTCTCTCAGAGAAGCCGATGGAGGAGCCAAGAACACAGCTGCCTTTTTGAGCTGCAGGAGGAAGTCTAATAATCCACGGAAGTCTCCAGTAAGAGCCGACTTAATATCACAATTTTCCCATCCAAAAACTTGCTGATTGGCGTAGAAAACATGTTCGCTTGATCGTTCTGTGTTAAAGCTTCACAACAATTAAGAAACACAGGCTGTGTCTCGGTTGCTAAAGGCAGCTCCAATCCACCACTTTCCACCAACAACATTCTTCTTTGACGTCTCCATTAATAATTGAACAAATTGCAAAATATTCAGCAACACAGATGTCCAAATTACTGTGTAATTATGCGATGAAAAGAGACGACTTTTAGCCGTGTGTGGTGCTGGGCTAATATGTCCGCTACAACCCGAGACCTCACGCGCGCGCGTCATCGTTCCGCGACGTTTTCAACAACAAACTCCGCGGGAAATTTAAAATTGTCACAGGGTTGTAGGGCTCTTCACATCCTCACTTTGTTTACAATCATGGCCACCAGCAGCAAGAGAGATTCGGACCGAGAAAGTGACGATTTCCCCATTAATTTGAGCGAGGATGAAAGCTTCGTGGATGAGGAAAGTTAGAGTGAAGCACTAGGAAAAAAAATGGCAAGGGCAGTGTGAGCGATACAAATGTTATTAGACACATTTACTAGGATAATTCTGGTAAATCCCTTATCTGCTTATTGTGTTACTAGTGTTTTAGTGAGATTATATAGTCATACCTGAAAGTCGGAGGGGTGTGGTGACCGCCAGTGTCTCTGATGGAAGCCATGGAGGAGCCAAGAAAATCGCAGCTGCCGCTTTGACAGCTGCTGCAGGAGGACACAAGCTCCGCTCATGTCTTCGGTAAGAGCCGACTTATTACCACAATTTTCCCACCGAAACCTGCCGGTTGACATGTGGTAGAGTGTTAAAGCTTCACAACAAACAATGAAACACCGGCTGTGTTTCGGTTGCTAAAGGCAGCTGCAATCCACCGCTTTCCACCAACAGCATTCTTCTTTGACGTCTCCATTATTAATTGAACAAATTGCAAAAAATTCAGCAACACAGATTGTCCAAAATACTGTGTAATTATGCGATGAAAAGAGACGACTTTTAGCCATGTGTGGTGCTGGGCTAATATGTCCCCTCCAACCCGTGTCATCGTTCCGCGACGTTTTCAACAACAAACTCCGCGGGAAATTTAAAATTGTCACAGGGTTGTAGGGCTCTTCACATCCTCACATTGTTTGCAATCATGGCCACCAGCAGCAAGAGCGATTCGGACCGAGAAAGCGACGATTTCCCCATTAATTTGAGCGAGGATGAAAGATTCGTGGATGAGGAAAGTTAGAGTGAAGCACTAGGAAAAAAAAGGCAAGGGCAGTGTGAGCGATACAGATGTTATTGGACACATTTATTAGGATAATTCTGGTAAATCCCTTATCTGCTTATTGTGTTACTAGTGTTTTAGTGAGATTATATAGTCATGCCTGAAAGTCGGAGGGGTGTGGTGAACGCCAGTGTCTCTGATGGAAGCCATGGAGGAGCCAAGAAAGTCGCAGCTGCCTCTTTGACAGCTGCTGCAGGAGGACGCAAGCTCCGCTCATGTCTTCGGTAAGAGCCGACTTATTACCACAATTTTCTCACCGAAACCTGACGGTTGACATGTGGTAGAGTGTTAAAGCTTCACAACAAACAATGAAACACCGGCTGTGTTTCGGTTGCTAAAGGCAGCTGCAATCCACCGCTTTCCACCAACAGCATTCTTCTTTGACGTCTCCATTATTAATTGAACAAATTGCAAAAAATTCAGCAACACAGATTGTCCAAAATACTGTGTAATTATGCGATGAAAAGAGACGACTTTTAGCCATGTGTGGTGCTGGGCTAATATGTCCCCTCCAACCCGTGTCATCGTTCCGCGACGTTTTCAACAACAAACTCCGCGGGAAATTTAAAATTGTCACAGGGTTGTAGGGCTCTTCACATCCTCGCATTGTTTACAATCATGGCCACCAGCAGCAAGAGAGATTCGGACCGAGAAAGTGACGATTTCCCCATTAATTTGAGCGAGGATGAAAGCTTCGTGGATGAGGAAAGTTAGAGTGAAGCACTAGAAAAAAAAGGCAAGGGCAGTGTGAGCGATACAGATGTTATTACACACATTTATTAGGATAATTCTGGTAAATCCCTTATCTGCTTATTGTGTTACTAGTGTTTTAGTGAGATTATATAGTCATACCTGAAAGTCGGAGGGGTGTGGTGACGGCCAGTGTCTCTGATGGAAGCCATGGAGGAGCCAAGAAAGTCGCAGCTGCCTCTTTGACAGCTGCTGCAGGAGGACACAAGCTCCGCTCATGTCTTCGGTAAGAGCCAACTTATTACCACAATTTTCGCACCGAAACCTGCCGGTTGACATGTGGTAGAGTGTTAAAGCTTCACAACAAACAATGAAACACCGGCTGTGTTTCGGTTGCTAAAGGCAGCTGCAATCCACCGCTTTCCACCAACAGCATTCTTCTTTGACGTCTCCATTATTCATTGAACAAATTGCAAAAGATTCAGCAACACAGATTGTCCAAATTACTGTGTAATTATGCAATGAAAAGAGACGACTTTTAGCCATGTGTGGTGCTGGGCTAATATGTCCCCTCCAACCCGTGTCATCGTTCCGCAACATTTTCAACAACAAACTCCGCGGGAAATTTAAAATTGTCACAGGGTTGTAGGGCTCTTCACATCCTCACTTTGTTTACAATCATGGCCACCAGCAGCAAGAGCGATTCGGACCGAGAAAGCGACGATTTCCCCATTAATTTGAGCGAGGATGAAAGCTTCGTGGATGAGGAAAGTTAGAGTGAAGCACTAGGGAAAAAAAGGCAAGGGCAGTGTGAGCGATACAGATGTTATTAGACACATTTATTAGGATGATTCTGGTAAATCCCTTATCTGCTTATTGTGTTACTAGTTTTTTAGTGAGATTATATAGTCATGCCTGAAAGTCGGAGGGGTGTGGTGACCGCCAGTGTCTCTGATGGAAGCCATGGAGGAGCCAAGAAAGTCGCAGCTGCCTCTTTGACAGCTGCTGCAGGAGGACACAAGCTCCGCTCATGTCTTCGGTAAGAGCCGACTTATTACCACAATTTTCTCACCGAAACCTGCCGGTTGACATGTGGTAGAGTGTTAAAGCTTCACAACAAACAATGAAACACCGGCTGTGTTTCGGTGCTAAAGGCAGCTGCAATCCACCACTTTCCACCAACAGCATTCTTCTTTGACGTCTCCATTATTAATTGAACTTATTGCAAAAGATTCAGCAACACAGATGTCCAAATTACTGTGTAATTATGCAATGAAAAGAGACGACTTTTAGCCATGTGTGGTGCTGGGCTAATATGTCCCCTCCAACCCGTGTCATCGTTCCGCAACGTTTTCAACAACAAACTCCGCGGGAAATTTAAAATTGTCACAGGGTTGTAGGGCTCTTCACATCCTCACTTTGTTTACAATCATGGCCACCAGCAGCAAGAGCGATTCGGACCGAGAAAGCGACGATTTCCCCATTAATTTGAGCGAGGATGAAAGCTTCGTGGATGAGGAAAGTTAGAGTGAAGCACTAGGGAAAAAAAGGCAAGGGCAGTGTGAGCGATACAGATGTTATCAGACACATTTATTAGGGTAATTCTGGTAAATCCCTTATCTGCTTATTGTGTTACTAGTGTTTTAGTGAGATTATGTAATCATACCTGAAAGTCGGAAGGGTGTGGTGACTGCCAGTGTCTTGGATGGAAGCCATGGAGGAGCCAAGAAAGTCGCAGCTGCCTCTTTGACAGCTGCTGCAGGAGGACACAATCTCCGCTCATGTCTTCGGTAAGAGCCGACTTATTACCACAATTTTCTCACCGAAACCTGCCGGTTGACATTTGGTAGAGTGTTAAAGCTTCACAACAAACAATGAAACACCGGCTGTGTTTCGGTTGCTAAAGGCAGCTGCAATCCACCGCTTTCCACCAACAGCATTCTTCTTTGACGTCTCCATTATTAATTGAACAAATTGCAAAAAATTCAGCAACACAGATGTCCAAATTACTGTGTAATTATGCAATGAAAAGAGACGACTTTTAGCCGTGAGTGGTGCTGGGATAAAATTCCGCTACACAAACATAAGCGTCATCATTTCGCGACATTTTCAACAGGACACTTCGCGGGAAATTTAAAATTGTAATTTTGTAAACTAAAAAGGCCGCATTGGCATGTGTTGCAATGTTAATATTTCATCATTGATATATAAACTATCAGACTGCGTGGTTGCTAGTAGTGGGTCTCAGTAGGACTTTAAGCTGAGGGCCAAAGTCTGTGCAGGTTTAACAAGCAACTAACCTAAACAAATGTTTATTTTGACCACTAGTATCACCATGGAGCAATGTGCAAGCTACTTGACAGGTTTTCATGGATAAATGAGCACAGCAGCCCAAGGTGGCTAGCATCTGTACTGCATCGGTGTCAAACTCAAGGCCCAGGGGGCCAAACTTGGCCCGCCATGTTATTTTATGCGGCCCGAAAAATCCTGGAAATAATACATGCCGTTTTCCTGTGTGTAGTGTTTTAGTTCTTGTCTTGCGCTCCTATTTTGGTGGCTTTTTCTCTTTTTTTGGTATTTTCATGTCTTCCTTTGAGCGCTATTGCCCGTATCTACTTTGTTTCAGCAATCAAGAATATTTCAGTTGTTTTTATCCTTCTTTGTGGGGACATTGTTGACAGCTTCTTTGCTTCACAGTAAGTCTTTGCTGTCGTCCAGCATTCTGTTTTTCTTTACTTTGTAGCCAGTTTGATTTTAGTTCCGTTCTGCATAGCCTTCCCTAAGCTTCAATGCCTTTTCTTAGGAGCACTCACCTTTTGTTTATTTTTGGTTTAAGCAGTAGACACCTTTTTACCTGCACTCTGCCTCCCGCTGTTTCCCACATCTACAAAGCAATTAGAAACCACCTACTGATCTGGAAGACTACTACACGGCCTGCAAAAGCCTGGAAATAATATGCGTTAATGAAATATATTTTTTTCGTTCCCTCTTGAAAATTAAAAATCACGTATTGTGTATCTTTTAAAATTCAATATGATTTAAATAATATTATTATCATGTATTCCATGATTGTTTAACGTTGACACCGACTTAAACAAGTTGAAAAACGTATCGGAGTGTTACCATTTAGTGGTCAATTGTACTGAACTGTCCAGTCTACTAATACAAGTCTCAAGCAATCAATCAAAATATTTTTTCACAAAAATATAAATAAATACTGTACCTAAATATCTGCTTGACTTGTGATTTCAAAACAAATGATCTATCATATTGTAGACTGTAAAATTGACAATAAATTTTACGGTTTAGGTTTTGTACCATTTAAATCCACTTTGGTACTGTTTTTTCCCCCATATACAGTTAGACACTAAAACAATAAGAAACAAAAACAAAAAAAAGTATTAAAACAAGATTTTGCGGTAAAAAACAACAACTGGCACCTCTTTTGCTTGAATTTTACCGCTAAAAAACTGGTGTTGTTTCTCCATTCCATTCCATTTATACCATTTTCATAAGTGTTAAAAAAAAAGGTCATACATTTTATTTATTTTATTGCTTCATTAAGTCTCCAGATCAACTTCAAATCTATCCGTCAATTTTTTCATGTTTGTTTTTACAGTATGCACTTTATTCATAGAAAATATTATTTATACGGCAAACACATAAAATATGTAATAATTACCCCCAAAACATATTTAAAGTGGAATATTTAATTTGAAGTAATTGGAGCCTTGAATATGTCAATAAGTCATATTAATAATTTTGATACATTTTTGGGGGGAAGCAATGACAGTTTTAAAGAAAGAAAACGCCTACATGGCAGAGTTATGTTATTAAAGTCAACATTGCAACTTTTTCTCTTTACATTTCACCTGTTTTTCATACCTTTTTTCAAATGAGTTTAAAATTCTATATTGTAAAAATACTACATTATCACGTATTCCAAAAATATATATTTTTTTTAAAATAAGGATAAATACTGTACTTAAATATCTGCTTGATTTATTATTTCAAAACACATTATCAATCAAATTGTAGACTGTAAAATTGACAATAGATTTTACGTTAAAATTTTGTTAGTTTTTTTTTACCATAAAATCAATTTTGCTACTGTTTTTTTCTCATAAAATCAACTTTGCTACTGTTTTTTTCCCATACACAGTAAGACACTAAAACATAAAAAACTAACAACATTAAAACAAGAAGATTTTACTGCAAAAAACAATTGTTTTATATGCTTTAAAAAAAACAGCACTGCTTTTACTGTAAAATTCAGGTGACTGAGTTGCAAATGTATTTATTTTTTTTGCAGCTTATGTAAAACATTTTTTAATGTACTATATATGTGTATATATATATATATATATATATATATATATATATATATATATATATATATATATATATATATATATATATATACGTATGTTCATATATTACTCATTGTTAAAATCGGCCCTCTGAGGGCGACCATAACTGCCATGTGGCCCTTAATGAAGAGGAATTTGACACCCCTGCTCTAACTAATGCAGTGTTTTTCAACCTTTTTTGAGCCAAGGCACATCTTTTGCGTTGGAAAAATCCGGAGGCACACCACCAGCAGAAATAATTAAAAAACAAAACTCAGTTGACAGTAAAAAGTTTTTCTCACAATTTTTGGTTATGACTTTAAAGCATAACCAAGCATGCATGACTATAGCTCTTGTCTCAAAGTAGGTGTACTGTCACCACCTGTCACATCACACCCTGACTTATTTGGACTTTTTTGCCGTTTTCCTGTGGGTAGTGTTTTACTTCTTGTCAAGCTCTTATTTTGGTGGCTTTTTCTCTTTTTTTGGTGGCTTTTTCTCTTTTTTTGGTATTTTCCTGTAACAGTTTCATGTCTTCCTTTGAGCGATTTTTCCCGCATCTACTTTGTTTTAGCAATCAGGAATATGTCAGATGTTTTTATCCTTCTTTGTGAGGACATTGCTGTTTGTCATATCATGTTCGGATGTACATTGTCTTTGCTCCACAGTAAGTCTTTGCGGTCGTCCAGCATTGTGTTTTTGTATACTTTGTAGCCAGTTCAGTTTTAGTTTCATTCTGCATAGCCTTCCCTAAGCTTCAATGCCTTTTCTTAGGGTCACTCACCTTTTGTTTATTTTTGGTTTAAGCATTAGACACCTTTTTTACCTGCACTCTGCCTCCCGCTGTTTCCGACATCTACAAAGCAATTAGCTACCGGCTGCCACCTACTGATATGGAAGAGTATTACACGGTTACTCTGCCGAGCTCTAAACAGCACCGACACTCAAAAACAATACATAAATTGCAGACTATAATTATTGGTTTGCAAAAAATAGTTTTGAACCCAAATAGGTAAAATTAAATCATCTCCCGCGGCACAGTGGTTGAAAAACACTGCCCTAATGAATACTTCATTTAATTGACTTTCTACACCTTCTTTCCATGCCTGCCTGGCGTGGAAAGGCTTCAGTTCTTACTCATTTTTATTATAGCAATATTGCATGAACAATTTGCAGTTATGATGGGAAAAGAAGCAAAGTGTTAAAGTTGCACCATAAAAGTAATTAAATGCCGAGAAGTAGAGTTTGCAACATCCTCTTTCTGTGAAAAACAACACTGTTGTAGCAGAAATGATATTTCAGAGGAACTATTAGATGTGTGACAGTTAAACAGATCATCTTTCATTTTACACGCACACATCTAAGCAGTATTTTTTGTAGTATTGTGCTTTGAAATATTCCCCAGTCCACATGTGTTGTTGACCTGAGGGTGAAAGGTCAGAGTTTGACTGGCCAGGACCGTCTCATCTTAGAAAGATGCATAAGTTGCCGAGTCAGCACACGAATGCAATCAAGCAGCTTTGTTGTACTTTTGAAAATGTGACTCCAGTGCAATCGCATCAAAAAGTCGTCACTTCCACATAAAGTGAAATTACTTATGAAGAAATGTGTTTTATACTTTGTTTTTTTAATTTAAGAAAATGTTTTTATACTCGTTAATTGTTTTTACATTTTAGTTTATTTTTACATTCGAATAGTTTTTTTAATTGAAAAAAGTATTTTTTTTTTACTTGCAAATGTTTTTTTCATTGAAGAAAGATTTTTTCCATTGCAAGTCGTTTTTTAATTGAAATAAATTGTTATATTCTTGCAAATTGTTTTTTTTAATTGAAACAATTGTATTTTTTAAATTTAAACAATTGTATTTTTTTACATTCAAATTGTTTTTTATTGGAAAAATATGTTTTTTCACTTGCAAATGTTTTTAATTAAAGAAAATAGTTTTTTTACTTGAATTTTTTTTTTAATTGAAGAAATCAGTTTTTCTTAGATTGGACAATTTTTTTTCACATTCCATTCATTTCAGAAGTTTTCTTACCTGCTTATTGTTTTTTTAATGAAGAAAATTGTTATATATTTGCAAAAAAAAAAATTAATTGAAAATATATATATATTTTTTTTACATTTTAATAGTTTTTTTAATTGAAAAAAGTATATATTTTTTTACTTGCAAATAATTTTTTTTATTGAAGAAATATTTTTTCCATTGCAAATCGTTTTTTAATTGAAATAAATTGGTATATTCTTGCAAATTGTTTTTTTTTAAATTGAAACAATTGTATATTTTTACATTCAAATTGTTTTTTTATTGAAAAAATATGTTTTTCACCTGCAAATGTTTTTAATTGAAGAAAATTGTTTTTTTACTTGATTTTTTTTTTTTAATTGAAGAAATCAGTTTTTCTTAGATTGGACAATTTTTTTTTAACATTCCAATCATTTCAAAAGTTTTGTTACCTGCTTTTTTTTTATGAAGAAAATTGTTATATATTTAAAAAAAAAAATTTGGGAAAACATTTTTTTTTTTTACATTTTAGTTGAAAAAAAAATGTTGTTTTTTTTTTAAGCAAATTGTTTTTTACTTGGGAATAGTTTTTTCATTGAAACTTGTTTTTACTCTTGCAAATAGTTTTGTTTTTGTTTTTTTATAAAAAAATGTTTTTTTTACCTTCGAATAGATTCTTAATTGAAATTTTTTTTTAATATATTTTCAAATAGGTTTTTAATTGAAATAAATTAGTTTTTTTACATTAAAATCAATTTTTAATTGAATAAAATGTTGTTTTTACTTACAAATCGTTTTTTTATTTAAGAAAAATACATTTATACTTGCATATGTATTTAATTGGGGAAAAACATTTTTTAGATGATAAGTTTTTTAATAAAAATTTTTTTTTTTTTTACTTGCAAATTGTTTTTTTAATTGAAGAACATTTTTTTTAACTTGTAAATAGTTTTTTATTCACGAAAAATTTTCATTTTCATCCCAATAGTTTTTTGATTGAGAAACTTTTATTTTTTTACTTGAATTGTTTTTTTAATTAACGAAAATTGTTTTTACAATTGCCAATAGTTTTTCTTAGATTGGACAATTTGTCTTTTACATTCTAATCGTTTATTTAATTGGAAAAAAAGTTTTGTTACCTGCTTATCGTTTTTTTTGTTGTTTTTTTATGAATATTTTTTTTTCCTTTACTTGTGTAATGAAATATATTTTTGTGTGTTTGTGGAATTTTGCCAGTAATTCCTCTCCATACTTGCTGGTCAAGTTGTTTCCATTATTGGTGTTTAAGGCAGTGATGTGCGATACCACTGATTTTCTTTCTGATCTAATACCCAGTAAAATTCGGGCTGATTTCTGCAATACCAATCCGATACCGATACTTTGTGCAAGTATACCACGTGTGTGGTAAGATGTAAAAAAAAAAAAAAAAAAAAGCGTATTTCAAGTGTTGCTGCTCTTGGAGAATCCTCTTCAAATGATAAAAAAATTACAAATGACGACATCTTTCTGCACTGAAATTGTTATTTTATGTATTTTCATTTCTGTGTACAGGCAACAATTGACAAAAAAAAACTTGATGTTTTTAAATATCGAGTGACTCATTTTAATTGCTAACTCAGTGAGAGACAAGATTCATTTCAGGCCTTTTATTCTTCTCCTGTGGAGCCTGAAGGCAGCACGCTATCAGGTGGAGGTTTTGTCCATGGACTATGAGGGAGGGACTCTTTCTTTGCTTTCTTTGGCCTCCTAAAGCCACAAATAGATGCAAGACAATGTTTACATCATAAAGCTTGATCATTAAGGAGTATTATAATGTTTTTTATAGACATACACGTGTAAAAATATGTAAATTTTAATAAAGATGATTGAAATTTTGTGTTTACATCATAATATTTGATTATCAGAGAGTATTCTAATGTTCTTTATTGGCATACACATGTAAAAAGATGTCAATTTAAATAAATATGACTCTGAAATTATGTTTACATCATAAAACTTGATTATTAGGGAGTATTCTAATGTTCTTTATTGGCATACAAGTGTAAAAATATGTAAAGTTAAATATTGACGATTGAAAAAACTTGATTATTAGGGAGTATTCTAATGTTCTCTATTGACATACACATGTAAAAATATGTCAATTTAAATCAAGAGGATTGAAATTTTGTGTTTACATCATAATATTTGATTATCAGAGAGTATTCTAATGTTCTTTATTGGCATACACTTGTAAAAATATGTCAATTTAAATAAATATGACTCTGAAATTATGTTTATCTAAAAAACTTGATTATTAGGGAGTATTCTAATGTTCTTTATTGGCATACATGTGTAAAAATATGTCTATGCAAATAAATATGACTGAAATGATGTTAACATTCTAAAACTCGATTATTAGGGAGTATTTTAATGTTTTTTATTGGCATACACGTGTAAAAATATGTCAAAGCAAATACATATGAGTCTGAAATGATGTGTTTACATTATAAAATTTGATTATTATGAGTATTCTAATGTTCTTTATTGGCATGCACGTGTAAAAATATGTAAATTTAAATATTGACGATTGAAAAAACTTGATTATTAGGAGTATTCTAATGTTCTTTATTGACATACATGTGTAAAAATATGTAAATTTAAATGAAAATGATTGAAATTTTGTGTTTACATCATAATATTTGATTATCAGAGAGTATTCTAATGTTCTTTATTGGCATACACGTGTAAAAAGATGTCAATTTAAATAAATATGACTCTGAAATTATGTTTATATCATAAAACTTGATTATTAGGGAGTATTTTAACGTTCTTTATTGGCATACAAGTGTAAAAATATGTAAATTTAAATATTGACGATTGAAAAAACTTGATTATTAGGGAGTATTCTAATGTTCTTTATTGGCACACACGTGTAAAAATATGTCAATGCAAATAAATATGACTCTGAAATTATGTTTATATAAAAAACTTGATTATTTGAAAGTATTCTAATGTTCTTTATTGGCTTACATGTGTAAAAAGATGTCAATTTAAATAAATATGACACTGAAATTATGTTTATATCATAAAACTTGATTATAAAGGAGTATTCTAATGTTCTTTATTGGCATACAAGTGTAAAAATATGTCAATTTAAATAAATATGACACTGAAATTATGTTTATATCATAAAACTTGATTATTAGGGAGTATTCTAATGTTCTTTATTGGCATACAAGTGTAAAAATATGTAAATTTAAATATTGACGATTGAAAAAACTTGATTATTAGGGAATATTCTAATGTTCTCTATTGACATACACATGTAAAAATATGTAAATTTAAATAAAGAGGATTGAAATTTTGTGTTTACATCATAATATTTGATTATCAGAGAGTATTCTAATGTTCTTTATTGGCATACACTTGTAAAAAGATGTCAATTTAAATAAATATGACTCTGAAATTATGTTTATATCATAAAACTTGATTATCAGAGAGTATTCTAATGTTCTTTATTGGCATACACGTGTAAAAATATGTCAATGCAAATAAATGTGACTGAAATGATGTTAACATTATAAAACTTGATTATTAGGGAGTATTCTAATGTTCTTTATTGGCATACACGTGTAAAAATTCGTCAAAGCAAATACATATGACTCTGAAATGATGTGTTTACATTATAAAATTTGATTATTAGGAGTATTCTAATGTTCTTTATTGACATGCACGTGTAAAAAGATGTCAATTTAAATGATTATGACTCTGAAATTATGTGTTTTGATTTACAGTATAGACACGTTTTAGACACTCAAAGATAAGTGATTTGGTAAAGTTTCGAGACTTGAGCATATGAGCAGCACACCAGAAGTCAGATTGATGTTGCTGCAACTTGTCAGTGTCCTCGCTAACCAGCTAGCGGCTAATGTCCCTCCACAGTGCAGAGCCGCTTCTAAATCACTAATCCAAAAAACACAGTGTTGTGTATTAAAAGTACATTATCACTGACAGCCTAGAGCCAAAGTAATAGTTTATTTTTCCACCTTACAAGCCACACCCACTACATTTTTTAATAATTTCCCCCCCCCATATATTAGCCACAGCGGACTATAAGCCGCAGATATATATGTTGGGAAATGAGTTGTATACACCGTTACTTACACACCTTAATTGTTTCCAACTGTAACACGGCAGTAAAACGGCTGATAAAACAAAACAGAAGTCATGGTCATGGACCCGCTAGCTGTGCAAGCTAGCTCTCCAATCAGCTAAACAGACGCGATAACTTTTAAATCGTCCAGAAAAGATAGCCCGTAGTTGCATATTTTCCGGACTATAGAGTACACCGATATTTAAGCCACACCACTAAATTAAAACATTTTTTTCCATATATTAGCAGCACCAGACTATAAGTTGCAGATATATATGTTGTGAAATTAGTTATTTACACAAATATTTTGTAAATGTTTATTTACATACCTTAATTGTTTCCAAACAGTATCTGTAACACGGCAGTAAAACGGCTGATAAAACAAAACAGAAGTCATCGTCATGGACCCGCTAGCTGCACAAGCTAGCTCTACAATCAGCTAAAGAGACTCGATAACTTCTAAATCGTCCAGAAAAGTTAGCCCATAGTGGCGTATTTTTCAGACTACAGAGTGCACCGATACTTAAGCCACACCCACAAAATGAAAAAAAAAAAATGTTTCCATATATTAGCCACACAAGACTATAAGTTGCAGATATATATGTTGTGAAATGAGATATTTACACAAATATTTTGTAAATGTTTATTTACATACCTTGATTGTTTCCAAACGGTATCTGTAACAAGGTAGTAAAACGGGGGATCAAACAAAACAGAAGTCATAGTCATGGACCCGCTAGCTGCACAAGCTAGCTCTCCAATCAGCTAAACAGACTCAATATTTTCTATATCATCCAGAAAAGATAGCCCATAGTAGCATATTTTCCGGACTACAGAGTGCACCGATATTTAAGCCACACCCACTAAATATTAAAAAATATTTATTTTATAATAATAATAAATAATTTATTTTTTTATAATTTTTTTGTTGTGAAAAATATTCTGTAAATGTTCATTTTCATATCGTAATTGTTTCCAAACGGCGTCTGTAACAGGGCAGTAAACAGCTGATGAAACAAAACAGAAGTCATCGTCACGGGCTCGCTAGCTGCGCAAGCTAGCTCTGCATTCAGCTAAACAGACTCAATAACTCCACAGTGACGTTTTGGTGAATTTACGAAGGAATTTGTGAAACTAAAAAAATACAAAAAGAGTGCCATATTAGCTAATGCTAACTACGCTAACTTCAGCACGTACAAATAAACATGCAAAGACTCCTTACAGACATCACACATGGAATGGTTTAGTAAGTAAGAATTGTTTTCGTTATATTGTGGAACGTACAAACGTCGGCGTTATGACTCCATACGAGTAGAAACGCTATGGACAAGTAGTGGACGGCACTTCTACTTCCGGTTCAAAGCTTTAAACAGCAGGAATGAACATGTTTCTACTTGTGTTAAACTAAAAATATTTGCATAATGGGCGTTAGCGAAGAAAAATGTTGTTTTATAAGCCGCAGGTTTCAAAGCATAGTAAAAAAGTCCGGAATTTAGGGTAGCCAAAGGAGCTTAAACTCGTTTAGTAGACGTAAGGATGAGCGACGTCAATAACGAGGCCAGTGGCACCAGGAGTCTTCTGGTAAAAATGACGGGGGAATATTTGAGGAATTTGTTTAGGCAGCTGCCATCTCAGACACAAAGGCTTCGGTCTGCCTCCTTGGGGACTGCTGCTGAGGAAAAACCACCAGCTGGTCCCACTGGACCAGTCTTGGACTGAAGGAGGTCTAGTCCACATCCTGACCTGGCCACACCACATGAAACTATTGTAGCTGCCATGTTCTTAAACTTTTAGTTTGTTTACTCTTAAAGAGTACAGTAGTGTAGTAGACCTAAGTATTCATCAAGTACCACCATAATGACAACATTAAAGTACAGTAGTGTAGTAGACCGAAGTATTCATCAAGTACCACCATAATGACAACTTTAAAGTACAGTAGGGTAGTAGACCTAAGTATTCATCAAGTAACACCATAATGACAACATTAAAGTACAGTAGCGTAGTAGACCCAAGTATTCATCAAGTACCACCATAATGACAACATTGAAGTACAGTAGTGTAGTAGACCTAAGTATTCATCAAGTACCACCATAATGACAACATTAAAGTACAGTAGGGTAGTAGACCTAAGTATTCATCAAGTACCACCATAATGACAACATTAAAGTACAGTTGGGTTGTAGACCTAAGTATTCATCAAGTACCAACATAACATTACAATAAAGTACTGTAGTAGACCTAAGTATTCATCAAGTACCACCATAATGACAACATTAAAGTACAGTTGGGTAGTAGACCTAAGTATTCATCAAGTACCAACATAATAACATTACAATACAGTAGTGTAGTAGACCTAAGTATTAATCAAGTACCACCATAATGACAACATTAAAGTACAGTAGTGTAGTAGACCTAAGTATTCATCAAGTACCACCATAATGACAACATTAAAGTTCAGTAGGGTAGTACACCTAAGTATTCATCAAGTACCACCATAATGACAACATTGAAGTACAGTAGTGTAGTAGACCTAAGTATTCATCAAGTACCACCATAATGACAACATTAAAGTTCAGTAGGGTAGTACACCTAAGTATTCATCAAGTACCACCATAATGACAACATTGAAGTACAGTAGTGTAGTAGACCTAAGTATTCATCAAGTACCACCATAATGACAACATTAGAGTACAGTACAGTAGTAGACCTAAGTATTCATCAAGTACCACCATAATGACAACATTAAAGTACGGTAGTGTAGTAGACCTAAGTATTCATCAAGTACCACCATAATGACAACATTAAAGTTCAGTAGGGTAGTACACCTAAGTATTCATCAAGTACCACCATAATGACAACATTGAAGTACAGTAGGGTAGTAGACCTAAGTATTCATCAAGTACCACCATAATGACAACATTAGAGTACAGTACGGTAGTAGACCTAAGTATTCATCAAGTAACACCATAATGACAACATGAAAGTACAGTAGGGTAGTAAACCTAAGTATTCATCATGTACCACCATAGTGACACACATTAAAGTACAGTAGTGTAGTAGACCTAAGTATTCATCAAGTACCACCTTAATGACCAACATTAAAGTACAGTAGTGTAGTAGACCTAAGCATTCATCAAGTACCACCATAATGACAACATTAAAGTACAGTAGTGTAGTAGACCTAAGTATTCATCAAGTACCAACATAATAACATTACAATACAGTAGTGTAGTAGACCTAAGTATTCATTAAAAACAAGGCAGAGGTTTACTTAATATTTTAGGCTACTGTAACATGACACACAGTTTGAACAGTAACACTGTGTTTGAATAAAGAACAAAGATTGCCTGCGGTCTTTTGGTTGCTTGCCAAAGTGTCGCACCTTCAGGTACTTTGGAGTTTCCCGCTCTGAGATAAGAGAACATTGATTGGACGGGTGACATTTGTGGTCTCTTTGTTCCAAGTCAAATGTTCTCTTTCAGAGTCGGCCATCACTTCTTTGGTGAAGCATAACAAATATATCCTGGTGCTTGGTGGTAAGCATGTCGGTTCGGTCTGAGGGTTCAAATCTCCATAAGAGGCACATCTCCAGTTTCCTCACAAAAAATGTTGTACAAAACTCAAAACCGGCTTCATAATGCGCCACACATTTTAATGGGAGACAGGTCTGGACTACAGGCAGGCCAGTCTAGTACCTGCACTCTTTTACTATGAAGCCACGCTGTTGTAAGACGTGGATTGGCATTGTCTTGCTGAAATAAGCAGGGGCGTCCATGATAGCTTAACATGTGTTGCTCCAAAACCTGTATGTACCTTTCAGCATGAATGGTGCCTTCACAGATGTGTAAGTTACCCATGCCTTGGGCACTAATACACCCCCATACCATCACACATGTGTAAGTTACCCATGTCTTGGGCACTAATACACCCCCATACCATCACACATGTGTAAGTTACCCATGCCTTGGGCACTAATACACCCCCATACCATCACACATGTGTAAGTTACCCATGCCTTGGGCACTAATACACCCCCATACCATCACACATGTGTAAGTTACCCATGCCTTGGGCACTAATACACCCCCATACCATCACACATGTGTAAGTTACCCATGTCTTGGGCACTAATACACCCCCATACCATCACACATGTGTAAGTTACCCATGCCTTGGGCACTAATACACCCCCATACCATCACACATGTGTAAGTTACCCATGTCTTGGGCACTAATACACCCCCATACCATCACACATGTGTAAGTTACCCATGCCTTGGGCACTAATACACCCCCATACCATCACACATGTGTAAGTTACCCATGCCTTGGGCACTAATACACCCCCATACCATCACACATGTGTAAGTTACCCATGCCTTGGGCACTAATACACCCCCATACCATCACACATGTGTAAGTTACCCATGTCTTGGGCACTAATACACCCCCATACCATCACACATGCGTAAGTTACCCATGCCTTGGGCTCTAATACACCCCCATACCATCACACATGTGTAAGTTACCCATGTCTTGGGCACTAATACACCCCCATACCATCACACATGTGTAAGTTACCCATGCCTTGGGCACTAATACACCCCCATACCATCACACATGTGTAAGTTACCCATGCCTTGGGCACTAATACACCCCCATACCATCACACATGTGTAAGTTACCCATGCCTTGGGCACTAATACACCCCCATACCATCACACATGTGTAAGTTACCCATGTCTTGGGCACTAATACACCCCCATACCATCACACATGTGTAAGTTACCCATGCCTTGGGCACTAATACACCCCCATACCATCACACATGTGTAAGTTACCCATGTCTTGGGCACTAATACACCCCCATACCATCACACATGTGTAAGTTACCCATGTCTTGGGCACTAATACACCCCCATACCATCACACATGTGTAAGTTACCCATGCCTTGGGCACTAATACACCCCCATACCATCACACATGTGTAAGTTACCCATGCCTTGGGCACTAATGCACCCCCATACCATCACACATGTGTAAGTTACCCATGCCTTGGGCACTAATACACCCCCATACCATCACACATGCTGCCTTTTACAGTTCAAGCCTAGAACAATCCGGATGGTTCTTTTCCTCTTTGGTCCAGAGGACATGACGTCCACAGTTTCCAAAAACAATTTGAAATGTGGACTCGTCAGACCACAGAACGCTTTTACACTTTGCATCAGTCCATTTTAGATGAGCTCAGGCCCAGCGAAGCCGGCGGCGTTTCCGGGTGTTGTTGATAAATAGCTTTGGTTTTGCATAGTGGAGTTTTAACTTGCACTTACAGATGTCGCGACCAACTGTAGTTACTTACAGTGGTTTTCTGAAGTCTTCCTGAGCCCATGTGGTGATATCCTTTACACGCTGATATCGCTTTTTTGATGCAGTACCGCCTGAGGGATGGAAGGTCCGTAATATCATGTCTTACGTGCAGTGATTTCTCCAGATTCTCTGAACCTTTTGATGATATTTCGGACCATAAATTCCTTGCAATAGTTGGTTGAGAAATGTTGTTCTTAAACAATTTGAAATGTGGACTTGTCAGACCACAGAACACTTTTCCACTTCGCATCAGTCCATCTTAGATGAGCTCAGGCCCAGCGAAGCCGGCGGCGTTTCCGGGTGTTGTTGATAAATAGCTTTGGTTTTGCATAGTGGAGTTTTAACTTGCACTTACAGATGTCGCGACCAACTGTAGTTACTTACAGTGGTTTTCTGAAGTCTTCCTGAGCCCATGTGGTGATATCCTTTACACGCTGATATCGCTTTTTTGATGCAGTACCGCCTGAGGGATGGAAGGTCCGTAATATCATGTCTTACGTGCAGTGATTTCTCCAGATTCTCTGAACCTTTTGATGATATTTCGGACCATAAATTCCTTGCAATAGTTGGTTGAGAAATGTTGTTCTTAAACAATTTGAAATGTGGACTTGTCAGACCACAGAACACTTTACCTACTTTGCATCAGTCCATCTTAGATGAGCTCAAGCCCAGCGAAGCCGGCGGCGTTTCCGGGTGTTGTTGATAAATGGCTTTGGTTTTGCATAGTGGAGTTTTACCTTGCACTTACAGATGTAGCGACCAACTGTAGTTACTTACAGTGGTTTTCTGAAGTCTTCCTGAGCCCATGTGGTGATATCCTTTACACGCTGATGTCGCTTTTTTGATGCAGTACCGCCTGAGGGATAGAAGGTCCGTAATATCATGTCTTACCTGCAGTGATTTCTCCAGATTCTCTGAACCTTTTGATGATATTTCGGACCATAAATTCCTTGCAATAGTTGGTTGAGAAATGTGGTTCTTAAAACAATTTGAAATGTGGACTTGTCAGACCACAGAATACTTTACCTACTTTGCATCAGTCCATCTTAGATGAGCTGAAGCCCAGCGAAGCCGGCGGCGTTTCCGGGTGTTGTTGATAAATGGCTTTGGTTTTGCATAGTGGAGTTTTACCTTGCACTTACAGATGCCGCGACCAACTGTAGTTACTGACAGTGGTTTTCTGAAGTCTTCCTGAGCCCATGTGGTGATATCCTTTACACGCGGATGTCGCTTTTTTTGATGCAGTACCGCCTGAGGGATAGAAGGTCCGTAATATCATGTCTTACGTGCAGTGATTTCTCCAGATTCTCTGAACCTTTTGATGATATTTCGGACCATAAATTCCTTGCAATAGTTGGTTGAGAAATGTTGTTCTTAAACAATTTGAAATGTGGACTTGTCAGACCACAGAACACTTTACCTACTTTGCATCAGTCCATCTTAGATGAGCTCGAGCCCAGCGAAGCCGGCGGCGTTTCCGGGTGTTGTTGATAAATGGCTTTGGTTTTGCATAGTGGAGTTTTACCTTGCACTTACAGATGTCGCAACCAACTGTAGTTACTGACAGTTGTTTTCTGAAGTCTTCCTGAGCCCATGTGGTGATATCCTTTACACGCTGATGTCGCTTTTTTTGATGCAGTACCGCCTGAGGGATGGAAGGTCCGTAATATCATGTCTTACGTGCAGTGATTTCTCCAGATTCTCTGAACCTTTTGATGATATTTCGGACCATAAATTCCTTGCAATAGTTGGTTGAGAAATGTTGTTCTTAAACAATTTGAAATGTGGACTTGTCAGACCACAGAACACTTTACCTACTTTGCATCAGTCCATCTTAGATGAGCTCAAGCCCAGCGAAGCCGGCGGCGTTTCCGGGTGTTGTTGATAAATGGCTTTGGTTTTGCATAGTGGAGTTTTACCTTGCACTTACAGATGTAGCGACCAACTGTAGTTACTTACGGTGGTTTTCTGAAGTCTTCCTGAGCCCATGTGGTGATATCCTTTACACGCTGATGTCGCTTTTTTGATGCAGTACCGCCTGAGGGATAGAAGGTCCGTAATATCATGTCTTACCTGCAGTGATTTCTCCAGATTCTCTGAACCTTTTGATGATATTTCGGACCATAAATTCCTTGCAATAGTTGGTTGAGAAATGTGGTTCTTAAAACAATTTGAAATGTGGACTTGTCAGACCACAGAATACTTTACCTACTTTGCATCAGTCCATCTTAGATGAGCTGAAGCCCAGCGAAGCCGGCGGCGTTTCCGGGTGTTGTTGATAAATGGCTTTGGTTTTGCATAGTGGAGTTTTACCTTGCACTTACAGATGCCGCGACCAACTGTAGTTACTGACAGTGGTTTTCTGAAGTCTTCCTGAGCCCATGTGGTGATATCCTTTACACGCGGATGTCGCTTTTTTTGATGCAGTACCGCCTGAGGGATAGAAGGTCCGTAATATCATGTCTTACGTGCAGTGATTTCTCCAGATTCTCTGAACCTTTTGATGATATTTCGGACCATAAATTCCTTGCAATAGTTGGTTGAGAAATGTTGTTCTTAAACAATTTGAAATGTGGACTTGTCAGACCACAGAACACTTTACCTACTTTGCATCAGTCCATCTTAGATGAGCTCGAGCCCAGCGAAGCCGGCGGCGTTTCCGGGTGTTGTTGATAAATGGCTTTGGTTTTGCATAGTGGAGTTTTACCTTGCACTTACAGATGTCGCAACCAACTGTAGTTACTGACAGTTGTTTTCTGAAGTCTTCCTGAGCCCATGTGGTGATATCCTTTACACGCTGATGTCGCTTTTTTTGATGCAGTACCGCCTGAGGGATGGAAGGTCCGTAATATCATGTCTTACCTGCAGTGATTTCTCCAGATTCTCTGAACCTTTTAATAATTCAAAACATAAAAAAGTCACGATGTGGGAGCAAATGAATGACAAAATAAAGAGAGTTTGTTGCAGTACTAGTTAGAAAAAGTATGAATGAGAATAAGTATGAGTGAGGTCAAAAAACGGTGTTGCTCGATTCCACCGCACCTGACAGCAATTACCCATGACACCTTGCGTCCAAAAACCCCCTTACCACACAGATCCTTCCGCCATATATGCACTTAAAACAGTTACGTCATCAAATCATTTTGACAAATGTAATAATTACAATTAAAGTGAGCTTTATATAATTACTCTAAGCCAGGGGTGCCCACACTTTTTCTGCAGGCGAGTTACTTTTCAATTGACCAACTCGAGGGGATCTACCTCATTTATATATATCATTTATATTTATTTATTTATGAAAGAGACATTTTTGTAAACAAGTTAAATGTGTTTAATGATAATACAAGCATGTGTAACACATATAGATGTCTTTCTTTCACAAAGACAAGAATATAAGTTGGTGTATTACCTGATTCTGATGACTTGCATTGATTGGAATCAGACAGTAATGATGATAACGCCCACATTTTCAAATGGAGGAGAAAAAAAGTTGTCCTTTCTGTACAATACCACATGAAAGTGGTTGGTTTTTGGCATCTAATTCATCCAGCTTCCATACACTTTACAAGAAAAACATTGGCGGCAAATTCCGTAGCTTGCTTGATTGACATTCACGGCACCCGAGGGTCTTGTGAGATGACGCTGGCTGCTGCCAGTTCATTATTATGAAAAAATGACAGAGAGGAAGGCGAGAAACACTTTTTATTTCAACAGACTTTCGTCAAAACTCTAAAGGCCGACTGCACATTTCCTATCTTCACAATAAAAGCCCTGCTTCATGCTGCCTGCGCTAACAAAATAAGAGTCTCGGAAAGCTGGCGTGCACAAGTGATGTGCACGCCAGCTTTCTGAGGGATCGCTTGTGCACGCCAGTTTTCCGAGACTCTGTATTTAGTTAGCGCAGGCAGCATGAAGCAGGGCTTTTATTGTGAAGATAGGAAATGTGCAGTCGGCCTTTAGAGTTTTGACGGAAGGTACGGCGCGAGAGTCTGTTGAAATAAAAAGTGTTTCTCTCCTTCCTCTCGGTCATATTTTCATAATAATGATCTTGCAGCAGCCAGCGTCATCTCACAAGACCCTCCGGTACCGTGAATGTCATTTAAGTGACGTCTTGGTGAAGATTGATGATCACTCATTTTTAGGTCTATTTTTTTTAAAAGGCTGGCTGGAGATCGACTGACACACCCTTCGCGGTCCACTGGTAGCTCGCGATCGACATAATGGGCACCCCTGCTTTACCGAGTCACCTTGTTTAATTGTTTGGTTGTCAAATGTTAGAGTTGTATTATTAAATAGAGGTCGGTGTCTAGCAGGACCGATAATCAGCATTTCCGTTTTTTTGGCGTTGAGTTGCAAAAAGTTAGCGGACATCCATTGTTTAATTTCATTAAGACACGCTTCCAACTGACTACAGTCCGGCGTGTTGTTTTTTTTTAAAAGCCTGGCTGGAGATCGACTGACACACCCCCCGCGGTCGACTGGTAGCTCGCGATCCACGTAATGGACACCCCTGCTCTAAGCATTCAATTTATCAATTTTCTTATCATGCAAATAAGGTAAATAGTCCCCTTTTGGCTGATTAAACATAAAGCACCTTCCATAAAATGTAAATGAACTTAAACAGTATTTAGGCTCCTACAGGGCCTTTACCTAAAATCTCTGTCGCCGTGCCCCGAATGAGGACAAACAGTATAAAAAATGTTCACGATGGTGTCCGAGACGGAAGTCACTAACGGATGGAGACAGTTGCTTTTTCCCGCCGTGCTGCTTGTCATATGAGATGTTCTTCACCGTGTCCGGGACCTTCTTTTTCTTCTTGTGTGTGTGGACGCAACATTCCTGGAAGTCCAGACGGAATTTTGATATTAGTGAGTGAATGTGAGACAGGAGTGAATGCGAGACATGTGGTGAGAGACAGGTGCTGTTTGGCCCTCAATAAATCATGCATGTTCTTGCCTCTCCATAGCAGAACTCACCAACTGGTCTCGTCCACTCCTCTGGGAGATGTGGCCTGGAAATAAAAATCTCCCATTTACCAATTTTGTAACGACCTTTCTAAAGAAACCTTAGAATCCTTCACCTCAAGTTTTTCTGTTAATTGATGAAAAGTAGTCGTGTGAAATAAAAACTGCATCTCACTCTTGGCAAAATTCTAATGTGAATAATGTTGGTCTTTTTAGAACCAATATAAATTGTACTTTTTATGGAATAATTCTCAAAGAACTAAATAGTATCGTCATACATTGTTTATCATAAATGGTTTAGTCATACGTTTCCATATGAGTTGGGAAATTGTGTTCGATGTAAATATAAACAGAATACAATGATTTGCAAATCCTTTTCAAGCCATGGAAAGATATTTGATGTTCAAACTGATTTTTTTTGCAAATAATCATTAACTTTATAATTTGATGCCAGCACTACGTGACAAAAAAGTTGGGAAAGGTGGCAATAAATACTGAATAAGTTGAGGAATGCTCATCAAACACTTATTTGGAACATCCCACAGGTGTGCAGGCTAATTGGGAACAGGTGGGTGCCATGATTGGGTATAAAAACAGCTTCCCAAAAAATGCTCAGTCTTTCACAAGAAAGGATGGGGCGAGGTACACCCCTTTGTCCACAACTGTGTGAGCAAATAGTCAAACAGTTTAAGAACAACCTTTCTCAAAGTGACATTGCAAGAGATTTAGGGATTTCAACATCTACGCTCCATAATATCATCAAAAGGTTCAGAGAATCTGGAGAAATCACTCCACGTAAGCGGCATGGCCGGAAACCAACATTGAATGACCGTGACCTTCCATCCCTCAGACGGCACTGGATCAAAAACCGACATCAATCTCGAAAGGATATCACCACATGGGCTCTGGAACACTTCAGAAAACCACTGTCACTAAATACAGTTTGTCGCTACATCTGTAAGTGCAAGTTAAAGCTCTACTATGCAAAGCGAAAGCTGTTTATCAACAACATCCAGAAACGCCGCCGGCTTCTCTGGGCCTGAGATCATCTAAGATGGACTGATGCAAAGTGGAAAAGTGTTCTGTGGTCTGACGAGTCCACATTTCAAATTGTTTTTGGAAATATTTGACATTTTTTCATCCGGACCAAAGGGGAAGCGAACCATCCAGACTGTTATCGACGCAAAGTGTAAAAGCCAGCATGTGTGATGGTATGGGGGTGTATTAGTGCCCAAGGCATGGGTAACTTACACATGTGTGATGGTATGGGGGTGTATTAGTGCCCAAGACATGGGTAACTTACACATGTGTGATGGTATGGGGGTGTATTAGTGCCCAAGGCATGGGTAACTTACACATGTGTGATGGTATGGGGGTGTATTAGTGCCCAAGACATGGGTAACTTACACATCTGTGATGGTATGGGGGTGTATTAGTGCCCAAGACATGGGTAACTTACACATGTGTGATGGTATGGGGGTGTATTAGTGCCCAAGACATGGGTAACTTACACATGTGTGATGGTATGGGGGTGTATTAGTGCCCAAGACATGGGTAACTTACACATCTGTGATGGTATGGGGGTGTATTAGTGTCCAAGGCATGGGTAACTTACACATGTGTGATGGTATGGGGGTGTATTAGTGCCCAAGACATGGGTAACTTACACATGTGTGATGGTATGGGGGTGTATTAGTGCCCAAGGCATGGGTAACTTACACATGTGTGATGGTATGGGGGTGTATTAGTGCCCAAGACATGGGTAACTTACACATGTGTGATGGTATGGGGGTGTATTAGTGCCCAAGACATGGGTAACTTACACATGTGTGATGGTATGGGGGTGTATTAGTGCCCAAGACATGGGTAACTTACACATGTGTGATGGTATGGGGGTGTATTAGTGCCCAAGGCATGGGTAACTTACACATGTGTGATGGTATGGGGGTGTATTAGTGCCCAAGACATGGGTAACTTACACATGTGTGATGGTATGGGGGTGTATTAGTGCCCAAGGCATGGGTAACTTACACATGTGTGATGGTATGGGGGTGTATTAGTGCCCAAGGCATGGGTAACTTACACATGTGTGATGGTATGGGGGTGTATTAGTGCCCAAGACATGGGTAACTTACACATGTGTGATGGTATGGGGGTGTATTAGTGCCCAAGGCATGGGTAACTTACACATGTGTGATGGTATGGGGGTGTATTAGTGCCCAAGACATGGGTAACTTACACATGTGTGAAGGCACCATTAATGCTGAAAGGTACATACAGGTTTTGGAACAACAAATGCTGCCATCTAAGCCCCATCTTTTTTTTTTTTTTGTTTGAACATCAAATATGTTGTCTTTGTAGCATATTCAACTGAATATGGCTTGAAAAGGATTTGCAAATCATTGTATTCTGTTTATATTTACATCTAACACAATTTCCCAACTCATATGGAAATGGGGTTCGTAGTTAAACGTGGTATATTATTCATGTGTCATCATAAGTGGTATTTTCATACACTGTATCATACATGGCATCATCATAGCTCGGTTGGTAGAGTGGCTGTGCCAGCAACTTGAGGGTTGCAGGTTCGATTCCCGCTTCCGCCATCCTAGTCACTGCCGTTGTGTCCTTGGGCAAGACACTTTACCCACCTGCTCCCAGTGCCACCCACACTGGTTTAAATGTAACTTAGATATTGGGTTTCACTATGTAAAGCGCTTTGAGTCACTAGAGAAAAGCGCTATAGAAATATAATTCACTTCACTTCACTTCATACATGGCATCATCATACATAATATCATCTTACATAGTATGATGTTATACATGGTATCGTCATACGTGGTATTGTCTTACATGGTATCGTCATACTTGGTATCAACATACGTGGTATAGTCATCTTCAAAAGTGGTGTCATCATAAATGGTATCATCATACATGGTATCATCACAATATGGTATAGTCATACATGGTTTCATCAAAAGTCGTGTCATCATACATGGTATCATCATACATTGTATAATAATAATGGATTAGATTTATATCGCGCTTTACTATTGTCAGTTACTCAAAGTGCTCACAGAGAAGTGGGAAGCCATCATTCATTCACACAAAGGTGGTGGTAAGCTACATCTGTAGCCACAGCTGCCCTGGGGTAGACTGACGGAAGCGTGGCTGCCAGTTTGCGCCCACGGCCCCCCCAACCACCACCAATCATTCATTCATCATTCATTCACCAGTGTGAGCGGCACCGGGGGCAAGGGTGAAGTGTCCTGCCCAAGGACACAACGGCAGCGATTTTTACATGTTAATAGGTGGGAAGCGGACCTGCAACCCTCAGGTTTCTGTCACGGCCGCTCTACCCACTACGCCATGCCGCCCCCATGGTATCGTCATACACGGTATCATACATGGTATCATCAAAAGCGGTGTCATAAAAGGTATCTTCATACATGGTATCATCCTACAAGGTATCATCATACATGGTATCATCATAGGTGGTATAGTCATACATTGTATTTTCAAAAGTGGTGTCATAAATGGTATCATCATACATGGTATCATCACAATATGGTATAGTCATACATGGTTTCATCAAAAGTGGTGTCATCATACGTGGTATCATCATACATTGTATATCATACATGGTATCATCATACATGGTATAGTCATACACGGTATAGTCATACACGGTATCATACATGATATCATCAAAAGTGGTGTCATAAAAGGTATCTTCATACGCGGTGTCAACATACCTGGTATAGTTATACACGGTTCATACATGGTATCATCAAAAGTGGTGTCATCATACCTGGTATAGCCATACATGTATCATACGTGGTATATCATAAGTGGTATCATCATACATGTTTTCATCATAGGTGGTATAGACAGACATACACGGTATCATACGTGGTGTCGTCATACATGGTATCATATATAGTATATCATACATGGTATTATTATACGTGGTATCATACATGGTATTGCATACATGGTATCATCATACGTGGTATCATCATAACTGGTATAGCCATACATGGTATCATACATGGTATATCATAAGTGGTATCATCATACATGGTTTCATCATAGGTGGTATAGTCATACACGGTACATGGTATCATCATACATGGTATATCATACATGGTATTATTATACGTGGTATCATACATGGTATAGCTTACATGGTATCATCATACGTGGTATAATCATACACAGTATAAGATATGTGTTATCATCATACGTGGTATCATCATACATGTTATATCATACGTGGTATCATATATGTTATACATGGTATCATCATAACTGGTATAGCCATACATGGTATCATACATGGTATATCATAAGTGGTATCATCATACATGGTTTCATCATAGGTGGTATAGTCATGCACGGTATCATACATGGTATCATCATACATGGTATATCATACATGGTATTATTATACGTGGTATCATACATGGTATAGCTTACATGGTATCATCATACGTGGTATAATTATACACAATACATGATACGTGTTATCATCATACGTGGTATCATCATACATGTTATATCATACATGGTATCATCATACGTGGTATCATCGTACATGGTTTCAGCATAGGTGGTATAGACAGACATACACGGTATCATACGTGGTGTCGTCATACAGGTATCATATATGGTATATCATACATGGTATAGCATACTTGGTATCATCATAACTGGTATAGCCATACATGGTATCATACATGGTATATCATAAGTGGTATCATCATACATGGTTTCATCATAGGTGGTATAGTCATGCACGGTATCATACATGGTATCATCATACATAGTGTATCATACATGGTATTATTATACGTGGTATCATACATGGTATCATCATACGTGGTATCATCATATGTGATATCATCATACACAGTATATGATACGTGTTATCATCATACATGGTTTCATCATTGGTGGTATAGTCATGCACGGTATCATACATGGTATCATCATACATGGTATATCATACATGGTATTATTATACGTGGTATCATACATGGTATAGCTTACATGGTATCATCTTACGTGGTATAATTATACACAATACATGATACGTGTTATCATCATACGTGGTATCATCACACATGTTATATCATACATGGTATCATACTTGGTATCATCATACATGGTTTCAGCATAGGTGGTATAGACAGACATACACGGTATCATACGCGGTGTCGTCATACAGGTATCATATGTGGTATAGCATACATGGTATCATCATAACTGGTATAGCCATACATGGTATCATACATGGTATATCATAAGTGGTATCATCATACATGGGTTCATCATAGGTGATATAGTCATACACGGTACATGGTATCATCCTACATGGTATATCATACATGGTATTATTATATGTGGTATCATACATGGTATCATCATATGTGGTATCATCATACACAGTATATGATACGTGTTATCATCATACATGGTATCATCATACGTAGTATCATCATAACTGGTATAGCCATACATGGTATCATACATGGTATATCATAAGTGGTATCACCATACATCGTTTCATCATAGGTGGTATAGTTATACACGGTATCATACATGGTATCATTATACATGGTTTCATCACAGGTGGTATGGTTATACACGGTATCATACATGGTATGATCATACATGGTATCATATATGGTATATCATCATACGTGGTATAATCATACACAGTATATGATATGTGTTATCATCATACGTGGTATCATCATATGTGGTATCATCATACACAGTATATGATACGTGTTATCATCATACATGGTATCATCATACATGGTATATCATACATGGTATCATCATACATGGTATCATCATATGTGGTATCATCATAACTGGTATAGCCATACATGGTATCATACATGGTATATCATAAGTGGTATCATCATACATGGTTTCATCATAGGTGGTACAGTTATACATGGTATCATACATGGTATGATCATACATGGTATCATATATGGTATATCATCATACGTGGTATCATACACAGTATATGATACGTGTTATCATCATACGTGGTATCATCATACACAGTATATGATACGTGTTATCATCATACATGGTATCATCATACATGGTATATCATACATGGTATCATCATACGTGGTATCATCATAACTGGTATGGCCATACATGGTATCATACATGGTATATCATAAGTGGTATCATCATACATGGTTTCATCATAGGTGGTATAGTTATACACGGTATCATACATGGTATCATCATACATGGTATCATATATGGTATATCATCTTACGTGGTATCATCATACACACTATATGATACGTGTTATCATCATACGTGGTATCATCATACATGTTATATCATACGTGGTATCATAATACTTGGTATCATACATCATGGTATGATATACCATGTATGATAGTCTGCAACAATAAAGTCACAGTCTGTATAAAATGGATCCATGGCCTGCTTTTGAAATATCAGATGTTCCTGATGTTAGTGGAGAGCTCAACAACAACTTCCTCAATATCTTGTCTTCTCTGTGTGTCCCATCGTCAGACCGTATCGGCCGGTGGTGTCCGCCCCCGAGGAGAGAAGGTGTGTGAGTCAGGCTGATAAGAGGCAGCATGAGTGCAGGCTGTTACTCACTCTGGCTCACACACTTGCAGAGTCCTTCTGGCCACACCCATCTTCTCTTCATTCCTCTGCACACACACGCCAGCCAGGATCCTCACACGCCGTCGGACTCCCAGCAAGTCGTCCAGAAGTGAGTACCTCGGATTGAAACCCTGCATTTTTTCCACCTGGATCCGTCACGGTTTCGCTTTCTGTTTCCACCCCTCAGTGTGTCCTTCAGTTAGTCTCTCTTTACCTCCGAATGGAGCGGGAAAAGTCTCATTTTAATCACGTTCTCTGTGCTGGGGGGCAGGGGTCAAAGGTAACGTCAGCATGCTCAATCTACTTAAGTGTGACTCAAAACGGTCGTTTTAACAAAAATTCTTCACGAAGCTCTAAATAGTCGGAATTTCAAAATTGCCAACAGAAAGAAGATGACACGATAACAGGGAACTTATTTAAAGTGACACGAAAAGGAGTAGGAAGAAGCACCTTGTCCACTTTGACTGACACGTTTGGATCACTTCCTGTTTTAAATGTTTTATTTACATACATAATAATACTAAATAAATATAATGATAAGTCCATATCTGCATGTTTGGACTTTTATTTTGAAGGTTCAAGATTCTCCCTTCAAGTTAGTAAACACTTTCAACTATTTAACTTGTCTCATTATTACATTACTCGACTTCTTCGCTTAACCCATTCCGTTGTTGAATCCAGCATACTGATTGAAGTATTTTAAGTTCTATACGTGCTTAAAAAATGATTTGATATTATGTAAAACGTAAAAGGAAGTGAATTCACTGCCAAAGATTTAATCCATCGTCCTTTTCGGACTAAAGTTAAAAAGTTGAAGTACCCATGATTGTCGCACACGCATTAGGTGTGGCGAAATTATTCTCTGCATTTGACCCGTCGCCCTTGATCACCCCCTGGGAGGTGAGGGGAGCAGTGAGCAGCCGCGGTGGCCCCGCCCGGGAATCATTTCTGCTGATTTAACCCCCAATTCCAACCCTTGATGCTGAGTGCCAAGCAGGGAGGTAATGGCTCCCATTTTTATAGTCTTTGGTATGACTCGGCTAGCCACTAGGCCACTGAGCATATATATATATATATATATGGAGGTCGGTAAGCACAACCAGAATTATGCCGTACATGTCAATTTTTGAGAAAAGGACAATCTGGTTGTGCTTACCGACCTCGAAGCTATTTTTATGTGGTGCTTGGTGAAAAGATAAGTGCGACCAGTAGATGGCATTCACACATAAGAGCATACGTGTCAAAGAGACGGAAAATTGGCTATAAATTCCTAGGCGGAATCTACTTGAGCAGAAACAAAAAGGAAAATGCAAGCTGCTCAAAAATGTCCGAGCCGTCAAAGCAAAAATGCCAAAGTCATGTGTGAATGAGGCAAAATAACGTGTAAATAATGTCAGTGATTAGATGAGCCATCTCTGGATGTGAAGTGAACACTAGTAAGGTTGTAAATACTGTATACAGTAGGCTAACCCATGTGGTTCCTGTGGATGAAGTTGTAATTATTGTAGTGACTAAATAACATAGTAAGTGAAACAGACATAGTTATGTGTAAATAATGTCAATAAGTAGAAGAACCATCTGTGGCTGTGAAGTGAACACTAGTAAGGTTGTAAATACTGTACAGAGTAGGCTAACCCATGTGGTTCCTGTGGATGAAGTTGTAATTATTGTAGTGAGTAAATAACATAGTAAGTGAAACAGACATAGTAATGTGTAAATAATGTCAATAACTAGATGAACCATCTCTGGATGTGAAGTGAACACTAGTAAGGTTGTAAATACTGCATAGAGTAGGCTAACCCATGTGGTTCCTGTGGACATAAACACAATTAAAGTAGTGACTAAAAACCATAGTGACTGAAACAGACATAGTAATGTGTAAATAATGTCAATAACTAGATGAACCATCTGTGGATGTGAAGTGAATACTAGTAAGGTTGTAATTACTGTATAGAGTAGGCTAACCCATGTGGTTCCTGTGGATGAAGTTGTAATTATTGTAGTGAGTAAATAACATAGTAAGCGAAACAGACATAGTAATGTGTAAATAATGTCAATAACTAGATGAACCATATGTGGATGTGAAGTGAACACTAGTAAGGTTGTAATTACTGTATAGAGTAGGCTAACCCATGTGGTTCCTGTGGATGAAGTTGTAATTATTGTAGTGAGTAAATAACATAGTAAGTGAAACAGACATAGTTATGTGTAAATAATGTCAATAAGTAGAAGAACCATCTGTGGCTGTGAAGTGAATACTATTAAGGTTGTAAATACTGTACAGAGTAGGCTAACCCATGTGGTTCCTGTGGATGAAGTTGTAATTATTGTAGTGACTAAATAACATAGTAAGTGAAACAGACATAGTAATGTGTAAATAATGTCAATAACTAGATGAACCATCTGTGGATGTGAAGTGAACACTAGTAAGGTTGTAAATACTGCATAGAGTAGGCTAACCCATGTGGTTCCTGTGGACATAAACACAATTAAAGTAGTGACTAAAAACCATAGTGACTGAAACAGACATAGTAATGTGTAAATAAAGTCAATAACTAGATGAACCATCTGTGGATGTGAAGTGAACACTAGTAAGGTTGTAATTACTGTATAGAGTAGGCTAACCCATGTGGTTCCGGTGGATGAAGTTGTAATTATTGTACTGACTAAAAAACATAGTAAGTGAAACAGATATAGTAATGTGTAAATAATGTCAATAACTAGACGAACCATCTGTGGATGTGCAGTGAACACTAGTAAGGTTGTAATTACTGTATAGAGTAGGCTAACCCATGTGGTTCCTGTGGATGAAGGTGTAATTATTGTAGTGAGTAAAAAACATAGTAAGTGGAACAGACATAGTTATGTGTAAATAATGTCAATAAGTAGAAGAACCATCTGTGGCTGTGAAGTGAACACTATTAAGGTTGTTAATACTGTACAGAGTGGGCTAACCCATGTGGTTCCTGTGGACATAAACATAATCAATGTAGTGACTAAAAACCATAGTGACTGAAACAGACATAGTAATGTGTAAATAATGTCAATAACTAGATGAACCATCTGTGGATGTGAAGTGAACACTAGTAAGGTTGTAAATACTGTATAGAGTAGGCTAACCCATGTGGTTCCTGTGGATGAAGTTGTAATTATTGTAGTGAGTAAATAACATAGTAAGTGAAACAGACATAGTTATGTGTAAATAATGTCAATAAGTAGAAGAACCATCTGTGGCTGTGAAGTGAACACTATTAAGGTTGTAAATACAGTACAGAGTAGGCTAACCCATGTGGTTCCTGTGGACATAAACATATTTAATGTAGTGACTAAAAACCATAGCGACTGAAACAGACATAGTAATGTGTAAATAATGTCAATAAATAGATGAACCATCTGTGGATGTGAAGTGAACACTAGTAAGGTTGTAATTACTGTATAGAGTAGGCTAACCCATGTGGTTCCTGTGGACATAAACATAATTCATGTAGTGACTAAAAACCATAGTGACTGAAACAGACATAGTAATCTGTAAATAATGTCAATAACTAGATGAACCATCTGTGGATGTGAAGTGAACACTAGTAAGGTTGTAATTACTGTATAGAGTAGGCTAACCCATGTTGTTCCTGTGGATGAAGTTGTAATTATTGTAGTGAGTAAATAACATAGTAAGTGAAACAGACATAGTTATGTGTAAATAATGTCAATAAATAGAAGAACCATCTGTGGATGTGAAGAGAACACTAGTAAGGTTGTAATTACTGTATAGAGTAGGCTAACCCAGGTGGTTCCTGTGGATTCGAACACAATTACTGTAGTGACTAAATAACATAGTAAGTGAAACAGACATAGTTATGTGTAAATAATGTCAATAACTAGATTAACCATCTGTGGATGTGAAGTGAACACTAGTAAGGTTGTAATTACTGTATAGAGTAGGCTAACCCATGTGGTTCCTGTGGATGAAGTTGTAATTATTGTAGTGAGTAAATAACATAGTAAGTGAAACAGACATAGTTATGTGTAAATAATGTCAATAAGTAGAAGAACCATCTGTGAATGTGAAGTGAACACTAGTAAGGTTGTAAATACTGTACAGAGTAGGCTAACCCATGTGGTTCCTTTGGACATAAACATAATTAATGTAGTGACTAAATAATATAGTGACTGAAACAGACATAGTAATGTGTAAATAATGTCAATAACTAGATGAACCATCTGTGGATGTGAAGTGAACACTAATAAGGTTGTAATTACTGTATAGAGTAGGCTAACCCAGGTGGTTCCTGTGGATTCGAACACAATTACTGTAGTGACTAAATAACATAGTAAGTGAAACAGACATAGTTATGTGTAAATAATGTCAATAACTAGATGAACCATCTGTGGATGTGAAGTGAACACTAGTAAGGTTGTAATTACTGTATAGAGTAGGCTAACCCATGTGGTTCCTGTGGACATAAACATAATTAATGTAGTGATTAAAAACCATAGTGACTAAATAACAGACATAGTAATGTGTAAATAATGTCAATAACTAGATGAACCATCTGTGGATGTGAAGTGAACACTAGTAAGGTTGTAATTACTGTATAGAGTAGGCTAACCCATGTGGTTCCTGTGGATGAAGTTGTAATTATTGTAGTGAGTAAATAACATAGTAAGTGAAACAGACATAGTTATGTGTAAATAATGTCAATAAGTAAAATAATCATCTGTGGCTGTGAAGTGAACACTATTAAGGTTGTAATTACTGTATAGAGTAGGCTAACCCATGTGGTTCCTGTGGACATAAACACAATGTAGTGACTAAAAACCATAGTGACTGAAACAGACATAGTAATGTGTAAATAATGTCAATAAATAGATGAACCATCTGTGGCTTGGAAGTGAACACTAGTAAGGTTGTATATACTATATAGAGTAGGCTAACCCATGTGGTTCCTGTTGACATAAACATAATTAACGTAGTGACTAAAAACCATAGTGAGTGAAACAGACATAGTAGTGTGTAAATAATGTCAATAACTAGATGAACCATCTGTGGATGTGAAGTGAACACTAGTAAGGTTGTAATTACTGTATAGAGTAGGCTAACCCATGTGATTCCTGTGGATGAAGTTGTAATTATTGTAGTGAGTAAATAACATAGCAAGTGAAACAGACATAGTTATGTGTAAATAATGTCAATAAGTTGAAGAACCATCTGTGGCTGTGAAGTGAACACTATTAAGGTTGTAAATACTGTACAGAGTAGGCTAACCCATGTGGTTCCTGTGGATGAAGTTGTAATTATTGTAGTGACTAAATAACATAGTAAGTGAAACAGACATAGTTATGTGTAAATAATGTCAATAACTAGATGAACCATCTGTGGATGTGAAGTGAACACTAGTAAGGTTGTAAATACTGTATAGAGTAGGCTAACCCATGTGGTTCCTGTGGACATAAACATAATTAACGTACTGACTAAAAACCATAGTGACTGAAACAGACATAGTAATGTGTAAATAATGTCAATAACTAGACGAACCATCTGTGGATGTGAAGTGAACACTAGTAAGGTTGTATATACTGTATAGAGTAGGCTAACCCATGTGGTTCCTGTGGATGAAGTTGTAATTATTGTAGTGAGTAAATAACATAGTAAGTGAAACAGACATAGTAATGTGTAAATAATGTCAATAAGTAGAAGAACCATCTGTGGCTGTGAAGTGAACACTATTAAGGTTGTAAATACTGTACAGAGTAGGCTAACCCATGTGGTTCCTGTGGATGAAGTTGTAATTATTGTAGTGACTAAATAACATAGTAAGTGAAACAGACATAGTAATGTGTAAATAATGTCAATAACTAGATGAACCATCTGTGGATGTGAAGTGAACACTAGTAAGGTTGTAATTACTCTATGGAGTAGGCTAACCCATGTGGTTCCTGTGGATGAAGTTGTAATTATTGTAGTGAGTAAATAACATAGTAAGTGAAACAGACATAGTTATGTGTAAATAATGTCAATAAATAGAAGAACCATCTGTGGCTGTGAAGTGAACACTATTAAGGTTGTAAATACTGTATAGAGTAGGCTAACCCATGTGGTTCCTGTGGATGAAGTTGTAATTATTGTAGTGACTAAATAACATAGTAAGTGAAACAGACATAGTTATGTGTAAATAATGTCAATAAGTAGAAGAACCATCTGTGACTGTGAAGTGAACACTATTAAGGTTGTAAATACTGTACAGAGTAGGCTAACCCATGTGGTTCCTGTGGACGTAAACATAATTAATGTAGTGACTAAAAACCATTGTGACTAAATAACAGACATAGTAATGTGTAAATAATGTCAATAACTAGATGAACCATCCGTGGATGTGAAGTGAATACTAGTAAGGTTGTAAATACTGTATAGAGTAGGCTAACCCATGTGGTTCCTGTGGATGAAGTTGTAATTATTGTAGTGACTAAATAACATAGTAAGTGAAACAGACATAGTTATGTGTAAATAATGTCAATAAGTAGATGAACCATCTGTGGATGTGAAGTGAACACTAGTAAGGTTGTAAATACTGTATAGAGTAGGCTAACCCATGTGGTTCCTGTGGATGTGAACACAATTACTGTAGTGACTAAATAACAGTGACTGAACACTAAAACATTTTTAAATGGTGCTATTTTTCTGCAAAATTTTGCACGTCCAATTGCTGAAAAACCAGGGGCTTCGGAGGGAGTTTCCCCCAGACCCCGGCTTATTTTCAGTCTTTTTCCTGAAGTTCAAATCGCATGCCTGTGACCAGTATCGTTAAAAACTGTATCGGCGGATATCTACTCCGATAGTCCGCGTCCGGTGGCGAAGCGATGCAAGAGTGTGTTTTAAAACGTTTCGATGAGCGTCCGAAGGTTGAGTCACAGCATGCGAGTCAGATTCAAGCCACACTGCCAGCTTGATAAGGACGCGTCATCTCTGCTGATACCAGCCGGCGTTAGGAGCCGTGCAAACAAGTCGCAGCGCCGTGGTTTCCCACCACACCGCCGCACATTCCGCCCGTCCCTTTGGTTAATCATCCAGCCAGGGTCACCATGGCGCTGTGACGACGCCCGTGTGATCGTGGGGTCAAAGTGGCAAGTCACACCTGGATCGCTGCAGTCACATGACTCACGCTCTGATTGGACGGCGGTGTGCGTCACGTCACCCACGGACCAGACACCTTCACATCAGACATGAGTGTGCAGCCACTTTATTGCCTCATCAAGAATACAAATAGATTTCATTTAGATGGCACTTTTTGTGTTTTTGCACATGTAAATGGTCACATTTCACAAGCAACATTCGGAGCCTAACAGAGACGTGGTGCCCTTTCACAATAAAAGCACAACACAGTCAATAGCATTTTACACAACATGGGCGGGAAATAGATGTTTGTGTGTGTAACTTTTTTCTCCGACTGAGTGTGTGTCCCAGAAGTACAACACCCAAAACCAGTGAAGTCGGCACGTTGTGTAAATGATAAATAAAAACAGAATACAATTTGTAAATCCTTTTCAACTTATAATTATTTGAATAGACAGCAAAGACAAGATATTTCATGTTCGCACTGAAAAACTTTTTTTTTTTTTGCAAATAGAATTTAATGGCAGCAACATATTGCAAAAAAGTTGTCAGAGGGACATTTTTACCAGTGTGTTACATGGCCTTTCCTTTTAACAACACTCAGTGCAGGTTTGGGAACTGAGGAGAAGTGGAATTATTTCCCATTCTTGCTTGATGTACAGCTTAAGTTGTTGTAATTTGTCACATATTTTCAATGGGAGACACGTCTGGACTACAGGCAGGCCAGTCTAGTACCCGCACTCTTATACTACAAAGCCACACTGTTGTAACACGTGGCTTGGCGTTGTCTTGCAGAAATAAGCAGGGGCGTCCATGATGGCTTAACATATGTTGCTCCAAAACCTGTATGTACCTTTCAGCATTAATGGTGCCTTCACAGATGTGTAAGTTACCCATGCCTTGGCCACTAATACACCCCCATACCATCACACATGCTGGCTTTTACACTTTGTGCCTAGAACAGTCCGGATGGTTCTTTTCCTCTTTGTCCCGGAGGACACGACGTCCAAAGTTTCCAAAAACAATATGAAATGTGGACTCATCAGACCACAGAAGACTTTTCCACTTTGCATCAGTCCATCTTAGAGATGAGCTGGGGTCCGTTGCTGGGTGTTGTTGATAAATGGCATTGGCTTTTGCATAGTGGAGTTTTAACTTGCACTTACAGATGTAGCGACCAACTGTAGTTACTGACAGTGGTACTCTGAAGCGTTCCTGAGCCCATGTGGTGATATCCTTTACACACCGATGTCGCTCTTTGATGCAGTACCGCCTGAGGAAACGGAGGTCTGAAATATCAACGCTTACATGCAGGGATTTCTCCATATTCTCTGAACCTTTTGATGATATTTTGGACGGTAGAGGGTGAAATCCCTGAAATCCTTGCAATAGCTGGTTGAGAAATGTTGTTCTTAAACAATTTGCTCAGGCATTTGTTGACAAAGTGGTGACCCTCGCCCTATCCTTGTTTGTGAATGACTGAGCATTTCATGGAAGCTGCTTTTACACCCAATCATGGCACCCACCTGTTCCCAATCAGCCTGTTCACCTGTGTGTCCAAATAGGTCTTTGATGAGCAGTCCTTAATTTTTTTCAGTCTTTTTTGCCACTTGTGCCAGCTTTTTTTAAACATGTTGCAGGTATAAAATTCCAAATGAGTTAATATTTGCAAAAAATAACAAAGTTTTCCAGTTTGAACATTAAGTATCTTTTCTTTGCTGTCTATATAATTGAATATAAGTTGTAAAGGATTTGCAAATCATTGTATTTAATATTTATATATGTGTATATATATATATATATATATATAT
>NC_084626.1:51893311-51918311 GCF_033978795.1 Nerophis ophidion
ATATATATATACATACATATATGTGTATATATATATATACATACATATATGTATATATATATATATATATGTATGTATGTATATATATATATATATATGTGTGTGTGTGTATATATATATATATCTATATCCATTCTCTACCGCTTATTCCCTTTGGAGTCGCGGGGGGGGCGCTGGTGCCTATCTCAGCTACAATCGGACGGAAGGCAGCGTACACCCTGGACAAGTCGCCACCTCACCGCAGATAGACAGACAACATTCACACTCACATTCACACACTAGGGCCAATTTTATTGTTGTCAATCAACCTATCCCCAGGTGCATGTCTTTGGATATATACACTTCAACTGTGAGAGACAGAATGTGAAAACAAAATCCAGGAATTCACATTGTAGGAATTTTAAAGAATTTATTTGTAAATTATGGTGGAAAATAAGTATTTGGTCAACCATTCAAAGTTCTCACTGATGGAAGGAGGTTTTGGCTCCAAATCTCACGATACATGGCCCCATTCATTCTTTCCTTAACACGGATCAATTGTCCAGAAAAACAGCGGCACTGCTGTATAACACCGGCGGGCCAGTTCTAATGTTTATTTGATATTGCCTCAAGGGCCAAATGAAATTACACGGCGGGCCAAATATGGCCCGCGGGCCAGAGTTTGACACCCATGTCTTAAAGGGTGCCTTTTTTACACCAAAATGCGTCCATTCTCCCATTTCTGTCTACACACTGTGTCTGCTTGTAAGCACTCTGTGTGTGTGCACTGCCGAACATGCTCCTCTGCTCCTAAAACCAGCAATGTTACGACGTGACGAAGACGCACCATCATGCCTGGAAAAAAAAAAGGGATAACCAGTACTTTTCAAACAGGGTATAGTACATTTTTTGATTCTATAGTACTGCGATACTATACTAGTACCAGTACACCGTACAACCCTAACCTAATGGACTTTGTCCTTCCACCAACAACAACAAACTAGAGCCGTGTCACTTTGTGACGTCACTTTGCCGCACTTTATTTTGCAACCTTTTTTTTTGTTGTAAACACCGCCTAAGGCGTTGATGTTGTGTTGTCGTCTCCCACACAGCAGCCGTGTTGTTGTTGTCCTCCTGCTGCCTTCTGACCCGAGGTCACATTCCTCGCGGCTTTAATTGGAGCGCGTGGCGTCTCCTCCACACAATGAGCGAGTGTCCGTCCATCAAGGGAGGAATTCTTTTGTCACGCTCGCTTCCTGTGTTTGTCAATACCTGTTAATAATCTCCAAAGGTATGCGCTCCTCAATGCATCGTCGCCGAAGCTCCTCCCCTGCAGCCGGGGGGACTAAGCCTGATGTCATTAGTCGCCGTGGCGACGGGCCATACCAGTCGGAACACTCACACCAGCTGCACACTTTCATTGTCGCCATTAAAAACAACAACATTCTTCTTAATCGGGGGTGGCAAACTTGTTTTCATCGAGGGCCACACCGCAGTCACGGCTGCCAATGGAGGGCCGCTTGTAACAATACATTTCTTGTTTGTACATCAAATGTGTTTATTTGTTTACAGACAGACATTATTGTTTCTTTTGTTGATATCAGAGTCCGTTCTGCAAAACTAACTTATGCATACACACATTTATATATGTATATAAATACATACATAAAGGTCCTGCAGTCCTGGGTTCAAATCCAGGCTCGGGATCTTTCTGTGTGGAGTTTGCATGTTCTCCCCGTGAATGCGTGGGTTCCCTCCGGGTACTCCGGCTTCCTCCCACTTCCAAAGACATGCACCTGGGGATAGGTTGATTGGCAACACTAAATTGGCCCTAGTGTGTGAATGTGAGTGTGAATGTTGTCTGTCTATCTGTGTTGGCCCTGCGATGAGGTGGCGATTTGTCCAGGGCGTACCCCACCTTCCGCCCGATTGTAGCTGAGATAGGCGCCAGCGCCCCCCGCGACCCCGAAAGGGAATAAGCGGTAGAAAATGGATGGATGGATATATACAGTGGGGCAAAAAAGTATTTAGTCAGCCCCCGATTGTGCAAGTTCTCCCACTTCAAATGATGACAGAGGTCTGTAATTTTTATCCTAGGTACACTTCAACTGGGAGAGACAGAATGTGGAAAAAAAAATCCAGGAATTCACATTGTAGGAATTTTAAAGAATTTATTTGTAAATTATGGTGGAAAATAAGTATTTGGTCAAGCATTCAAAGCTCTCACTGATGGAAGGAGGTTTTGGCTCAAAATCTCACGATACATGGCCCCATTCATTCTTTCCTTAACACGGATCAATCGTCCTGTCCCCTTAGCAGAAAAACAGCCCCAAAGCATGATGTTTCCACCCCCATGCTTCACAGTAGGTATGGTGTTCTTTGGATGCAACTCAGTATTCTTCTTCCTCCAAACACGACGAGTTGAGTTTATACCAAAAAGTTCTATTTTGGTTTCATCTGACCACATGACATTCTCCCAATCCTCTGCTGTATCATCCATGAATCCATTTTGGTATAAACTCAACTGTTTGGAGGAAGAAGAATACTGAGTTGCATCCCAAGAACACCATACCTACTGTGAAGCATGGGGGTGGAAACATCATGCTTTGGGGCTGTTTTTCTGCTAAGGGGACAGGACGATTGATCCGTGTTAAGGAAAGAATGAATGGGGCCATGTATCCTGAGATTTTGAGCCAAAACCTCCTTCCATCAGTGAGAGCTTTGAATGCTTGACTTACTTATTTTCCACCATAATTTACAAATACATTTTTTAAAATTCCTACAATGTGAATTCCTGGATTTTTTTTCACATTCTGTCTCTCACAGTTGAAGTGTACCTATGATGAAAATTACAGACCTCTGTCATCATTTGAAGTGGGAGAACTTGCACAATTGCTGGCTGACTAAATACTTTTTTGCCCCACTGTATGTATACATACATACAATATTATATACATATATACACATACATATCAATCAATCAATCAATGTTTATTTATATAGCCCTAAATCACAAGTGTCTCAAAGGTCTGCACAAGCCACAACAACATCCGCGGTACAGAGCCCACATAAGGGCAAGGAAAAACTCACCCCAGTGGGACGTCGATGTGAATGACTATGAGAAACCTTGGAGAGGCCTGCAGATGGACGTGGAGTTGCTAGCTGTTACAATTGAAAGTAGCTCATGAATGTAAAATGTTTTCACACTTGCTAACTAATATTTACTACGAACAAAACGTGCGGGTAGCTAATGCTAACGAACTCAATGCTAAAATATGCTAACGCACACGACTTGTCAATATGACCTAATTTACAAAATTTTGTGTCGCATGTTCCTGCTAACATCTTGATAGTAGCTATACACGAGCTTGATAATCAGTCTCGCCGACTCGCTGGTAGCACGCTAATGTTGGTAAACCCCAAAGTTACGGACAAACGATGCTAATGTTAAAAGATTTGACTTGACACAAATGACGTTCGAAGCACCCGAAAGTGTTGACACATGTCCGCCTCGCAATTGTGAGGTGTTGGACAAACTATAATAACATATACATTATACATACATACATAGATACATTTTCGTATGTACATACATTTATATTTACATGCATAAATACATATATTCATTCATATATACACATATATGTTTACATATATACACACATAGACTTGTATACATACATTTATATAAATACATACATACTCACACATACATATGTACACATACATGTATACATAATTTGTATATATTACATCCATATAAACATAGATGCATATATATATATATACATACATTCATACATAGATACATCCAATAATATATATACATACATATATTTATACATACATACACATACATGTGTACACATATATCTTTACATATATACATACATACATACATTTATATAAATACATACATACTCACACATATGTTCACATACATTTATACATAATTCGCATATATTACATACTGTACATATATACATAGATACATATATATACATACATAGATACATCCATCCATTTTCTACCGCTTATTCCCTTTCGGGGTCGCGGGGGGCGCTGGCGCCTATCTCAGCTACAATCGGGCGGAAGGCAGGGTACACCCTGGACAAGTCGCCACCTCATCGCAGGGCCAACACAGATAGACAGACAACATTCACACACTAGGGACCATTTAGTGTTGCCAATCAACCTATCCCCAGGTGCATGTCTTTGGAGGTGGGAGGAAGCCGGAGTACCCGGAGGGAACCCACGCATTCACGGGGAGAACATGCAAACTCCACACAGAAAGATCCCGAGCCTGGATTTGAACCCAGGACTGCAGGAACTTCGTATTGTGAGGCAGACGCACTAACCCCTCTGCCACCGTGAAGCAATAATATATATACATACATACATTTATGCACATATACATACATATATTAACATATACATTATACATACACACATACATTTTCATATATACATACATTTATATATACACACATACACATATATACATACATACATTTATACATCAATTTGTATATATATTACATCTATATATATATATATAGATGAATATATATATACAATATTAAACATACATACATTTATGCATACATACATATAATAACATATATACAGACAGTGCCTATGAATTTAAATATTAAAAAAACTAAATTACTTAAAGAGTAAAAAAAAATCCGTGGAGTAAAAAAAAAATCTGTGGATGTTACCTCTGTTAAAAAAAAACAAAAAACTGGCAGCTTAGTTGCCAGACTTTTACTGTAAAATAAATACATGTTGTTTTTTTTTATTCATTTATGTTCAACATATTAGGGTTGTACAGTATACCGGTATTAGTATAGTACCGTGATACTAATGGATAATTTTCGGTACTATACCACCCCTGTAAAGTAGCGGTCGTCGTCACGTCGTGACATTGCTGGTTTTAGGAGCAGGCGAGCGTGTTCGGCAGCAAGTAATAAAAATCAACGTCAGGCTTCCCAAATGTGGTAATAAACTAAGCATGATGAGTTGAGCATATGTCAGCATGTTGCCCCACTTTTAAGTCTGTTTTTCAAACGCTTATTGCAAACGCTACTTACAGCAAGTCATTAATTTGACTTAGTAAGTCATTATATTGACTTACTAAGTCATGATAAAATGACTTAGTAAGTCATTTTATTGACTTTCTAAGTCATAATAAAATGACTTAGTAAGTCATTTTATTGGTCAAAATACCAATGATTGTCACACAATCACTAGGTGTGGTGGTGATATTCTCTGCATTTGACCCATCATCCCTGATCACCCCCCCTGGGAGGTGAGGGGAGCAGTGAGCAGCAGTGGTGGCCGCGCCCGGGATTCATTGTTATTGCATCTTCTCCTCCCATTTTTGAGTGATATTTTACATACTCATGAATACACATTTATTCTGCGCAATCCTCTGCTCATAAGTTTAGTAGATCAGTTTTGCACGTGTTTTAGTACACGCAAACCGTCGGCCCTGAGTGTGTTTTTGTTCTGTGCACGCCGCAGGCTCGGACAGCCCGACGTCCCACGCCAAGGACGTCAGCACGCACACGCGGGCCATGCGGCTGAAGCACCAGGCGCTCCAAGAGCGACTGGACCTGTGCCTCCGAGAGCTGAAGGAGGTCTGCATCCGAGAAGCCGTGAGTAAACACCGCTCATGTCCTCCTTTCATTGTCAGAGCAGACGGTGCACACCTTTTTATGTAGGAAGGCTTGCCGAGACCTTTACTGCACCTTCACAAAAGCACAACCAAGAGCTTTTTTTCCCCCGTATGTGCAAGTTTCTCTTTTGAAGGTGTTAGCCTCATGGCGAGAAGAAGATAGCTTACTTAGAATTTGTCACAGGGGGAGTTTGCAAACAGGGTTGAGAGACTAGAAAGAAAAAGAGAAGTTCTTAACAAGTGGGAGTCCTTGACAACTAAAAGTTATTGCACTTGTTGGCCCTTTGACTTGTTGCTATTAGATCCACCCAGGAAGTCATTATGTACTTCTTCTTCTTGTTTGTACATCAAATTTATTTATTTGTTTACAGACAAACATTATTTTTTTCTTTTTTTGGTACCAGAGTCCATTTTGCAAAAATAACTTAAATATACATACATTTATATATGTATATAAATACATACATACATGTACACTTACATGTATACATAAATTTGTATATATATATATATATATATATATATATATATACATACATTTATATATGTATCTAAATACTTACATACATATACACTTACATGTATACATACATTTGTATACATATTACATCCATATATATATACATCCAATATTATACATACATATAATAACATATACATTATACATACATATATAGATAAATATTCATATGTACATACATTTATTTTTACATGCATACATCCATACATATATTAATTCATATATATGTATACACATATATGTTTACATATAAATTCATGCATCCAATAATATATATACATACATACATACATCAATTTGTGTATATATTACATCCATATATATGTATATATATGTATATATATACATCCATCTATATATACATAGATGCATATATATATAAATATATGCATACATATATATATATATATATATATATATATATATACACATACATATATATATATTAACATATGCATTATACATACACACATACATATATAAAAACATACATACACTTATGTACTTACATACATTTATACATCAATTTGTATATATGTATATATATATATATACATCCATGTATATATGTATATATACATACATACATCCAATATTATACATACATACTGTACATTTATACATAAATACACATACATATAATAACATATACATTATACATACATATATTGATACATATTCATATGTACATACATTTATATTTGCATACATATATTCATTCAAATATACATGTATAAACATATATGTTTACATATATACCCTACACACATAAACTTATAGATACATTTATATAAATACAAACATACTAGCACATACGTATGTACACACACATTTTATACATAATTTGGATATATAAAATCCATATATACATAGATGCATATATATATATATATATATATATATATACACATACATAGATACATCCAATAATATATATACATACATACATTTATACATAAATACACATAAATATATAAATGTGTACACATATATGTTTACATATATACATTTATATAAATACATACATACTCACACATACTGTACATATGTTCACATACATTTATACATAATCCGTATATATATTACATACATATATACATATAAATATACATACATAGATACATCCAATAATATATATACATACATACATTTATACATAAGTACACATTTATATATTTATGTGTACACATATATGTTTACATATATACATACATACATTTATATAAATACATACATACTCACAGATACTGTACATATGTTCACATACATTTATACATAATCCGTATATATATTACATACATATATACATATAAATATACATACATAGATACATCCAATAATATATATACATACATACATACATATATACATACATATATTAACATATACATTCTACATACATACATTTTCATATATACACATACATACATACATACATTTATACATCAATTTGTATATATATTACATCCATATATATATATATATACATCCAATATTATACATACCTACATACATTTATGCACACATACATATAGTAACTTATACATACAGTGCCTATGAATCTAAATATTTAAAAAAAATTACCTAAAGAGTAAAAAAAATAAAAATGTGGATTTTACCTATACACATATATATATATATATATATTAATATATATATGTATATATATATATATATATACACATACATATATACATCCATATATTACATACACATAGATCTCCAGCTACGTCTGATACTTTATTGCCCATTAGATCAATTGCGAGCAACCGGTCGATCGGGAAGGGTTTAAAAGGAAAAGTAGAACTAAAAAATACTGATCATCAAGGTGAAGGTGGCTCACTGTGAAGAAAGAAAAAAAAACAACCGACAGTAAGGCGAGAAGCACTTTTTGTTTCAACAGACTCTCTCTCCGTATCGACCCCCAAAACTCTAAAGGGGAACATTATCAGCAGACCTATGTAAGCGTCAATATATACCTTGATGGTGCAGAAAAAAGACCATCTATTTTTTGAACCGATTTCCGAACTCTAAATGGGTGAATTTTGGCGAATTAAACGCTTTTCTGTTTATCGGGCTGGAAGCGATGACGTCAGAATGTGACGTCGCCGAGGTAACACACCCACCATTTTCATTTTCAACACATTACAAACACCGGGTCTCAGCTCTGTTATTTTCCGTTTTTTTGACTATTTGTTGGAACCTTGGAGACATCATGCCTGGTGGGTGTGTTGTCGGAGGGTGTAACAACACTAACAGGGAGGGATTCAAGTTGCACCACTGGCCCCAAGATGCCAAAGTGTCTGCCGCCAGACCCCCATTGAATGTACCAAAGTGTCTGCCGCCAGACCCCCATTGAATGTACCAAAGTGTCTGCCGCCAGACCCCCATTGAATGTACCAAAGTGTCTGCCGCCAGACCCCCATTGAATGTACCAGAGTGTCTGCCGCCAGACCCCCATTGAATGTACCAAAGTGTCTGCCGCCAGACCCCCATTGAATGTGCCAGAGTGTCTGCCGCCAGACCCCCATTGAATGTACCAGAGTGTCTGCCGCCAGACCCCCATTGAATGTACCAGAGTGTCTGCCGCCAGACCCCCATTGAATGTACCAAAGTGTCTGCCGCCAGACCCCCATTGAATGTACCAGAGTGTCTGCCGCCAGACCCCCATTGAATGTACCAGAGTGTCTGCCGCCAGACCCCCATTGAATGTACCAAAGTGTCTGCCGCCAGACCCCCATTGAATGTACCAAAGTGTCTGCCGCCAGACCCCCATTGAATGTACCAGAGTGTCTGCCGCCAGACCCCCATTGAATGTGCCAGAGTGTCTCCACATTTGACCGGCGATGCTAAGACAGACATGGCACAGAGATGTATGGATAACCTGCAGATGCATTTGCAACGATAGTCAACAAAATCACAAAGGTGAGTTTTGTTGTTGTTGACTGCCAGCTAATAAATGCTAACATGCTACGCTAATCGATGCTAACATGCTATTTACCGGCGGTGCTAAAGCAGACATGGCACAGAGATGTATGGATAACCTGCAGATGCATTTGCAACTATATTACGTTTCCTTCCACCCACATTTAATGCGAAACAAACACTTACCAATCGACGGATTTAAGTTGCTCCAGTGTCACAAGATGCGAAAGTCCTGATCGTTTGGTCCGCACATTTTACCGGCGATGCTAACGCAGCTATTCGGCCATGCTATGGCTATGAATAGCGTCAATAGCTATTCGCTCAATAGCTTTAGTTTCTTCTTCAATATTTTCATACTCCAACCATCTGTTTCAATACATGCGTAATCTGTTGAATCGCTTAAGTCGCTGAAATCCGAGTTTGAATCCGAGCTAATGTCGCTATATCTTGCTGTGGTATTCCCATTGTTTGTTTACATTGGCAGCACTGTGTGACGTCACAGGGAAATGGCCAGTGTCTTCGCAGAGAGACGAAAATAAGGCACTTTAAAGCTTTATTTAGGGATATTCCGAGACCGGTAAAATTTTGAAAAAAACTTCAAAAAATACAACAAGCCACTAGGAACTGATTTTTATTGTTTTTAACCCTTTTGAAATTGTGATAATGTTCCCCTTTAAAGACAGTTCCTGTCTTCACAATAAAAGTCCCGCACCATCCTGGCCACGTTAACCAAATAGATGTCTAGCGCTAGCGAGCTATAGAGTTAACTCCTATGTATTTCTTGCAAAGGGTATAAAAATGAGTATAAAAAGCTGTAAACTGGAAAATGTGGAAGTTATGTCTGATTCCCATCAATGCACGTCATCAGAATCAGGTCAAAAGTAGCGGGAATTGGACATCCAAGTCGAGGTGGAGGTAGTCAAGACCCGTTGTTGTGAAAGTGGACACATCATCCGAGCGTTGCTTCAGGGTAAAAAATCCCAGAAGTGATCCTTCTTCCCCGTTGACACCCGGGCTGGGCACTCCTGTCAGGACCTGCCCGGGTGACGGAGTTGGAGGCGCCACACCTTCTCCTTCCCCGCAGTCCTGGTGATCAATAACATGTACATGTACATATACGTACACGCCTATACGCCAGCTGCAGCCTAAACAATGCATTTTATGTAGCAGTGATGACATCATGAGGTGTGGGGCTGGGGGGGTTTCATGGAGGTTTGCTGCTGGTCCACCAGAAGGCTGTGAAGAATGTGCTAGAATTGTGTAATGGACACCTTGAAGGTCTATGTCTCAACATGCAAGGACAACCTCATGCTTTACAAGCTCTCACGCATGGCTGACTTTGGTCTATGCCAGCTGATAGAGATACTTTACAACCCACTGTGGGGCCACGGACTGACTTTGTTTTACTTTTGTTTTAAATAATAACAAAATGCCGTGTAGGCATAAATGTTGTGTGAATGCCGAAGAACCAAAAACAAACTGAAATGGCAAATGGTTAGCACACTGGCTACATAGTGTCCAGTAACAAAAAATATAAACAAAATTAGCTAAAAAAAAAAAATTTTTTAAAGTTAGCATGTTAGCAGTGCTATGTTAGCATGCTAACAATAGCATGTTACACTTAGCATTACTGAAAAACCAAGTTGTATGAAACCAAAACTGAGGTGCATACCCGCTAAATCAGGGGCCGGGAACCTTTTTGTCTGAGAGAGCCGATTTTAAAATGTGTTTCCGTAAGAGCCATATAAAAAATATTTTTAACACTGAACACAACTAAACGCGTGCATTTTTAAGTAACATTTCTAGAGTATAGTAAGTATTTTATTCTTTGTAATAACATTGTTATTCTGAAGCTAACTGTAAGGGGGCGTGGCCTGCGGGCCTGCAGCGAAGCGGGGTGTTGCCAGGACCGGCCTCGAAATTAGCGACAGGTGCGTACCTGCTGCTGTGTTATAAGCAGCAGCCAGGAGGAGAGACGGGGTTGGGGCTGGAGCCAGAGCGCGAGCAAGAACGAAAGAGAAAAAGACAATTGCTGGAAAGCAACTGAGAGACTTACTGAAAAATAAAACAATAGTGTAACCCTGAAACAGGCTCTCACGTCGGTTTTGGTGGTCTGATGAAACCCAGGAGGGCAAGCCCCACACTAACCAAGAATAAATAAATAACTTCTAACGCAAATTCTTGAACAGTTGCGGTAGAAAACGGATGGATGGATTAAAAATGCATAGGAATGTTTTATATTTTGAACATTATTTTTAACACTGTGATTACAAGTGGAATTAATCATTATTTATCATATTAAGCAATGTCAGCTAAGACTTATCTGAGAGCCAGATGCAGTCATCAAAAGAGCCACATCTGGCTCCAGAGCCATAGGTTCCCTACCCCTGGTGTAGAGTAAAAAAAAAATATAAACAAAATTAGCTAAAAAAGTTAGCATGTTAGCAGTGCTATGTTAGCATGCTAACAATAGCATGTTACACTTAGCATTAGTGAAATACCAAGTTGTATGAAACCAAAACTGAGGTGCATACCCGCTAAATGAAGTCAAAAAGGCTAGTAGGCTCATGTTGACATAGATAGATAGATAGATAGATAGATAGATAGATAGATAGATAGATAGTACTTTATTTATTCCGTCAGGAGAGTTCCTTCAGGAAAATTACAATTTTCAGCACAATCCCATTCAAGATTAGACAAACATTACAGGGAGACAGAACAGGATCGCTGACGGGTCTGTCGGCTTCCAGCGCCCCTTACAAAAAAGATGAGATAAAGGTAAACAAAGGGGGGGGGGAGAAAAAAATAGAAGATTAAAATAAAATTAAAAAATCGGTCTTAGCCTTAGACATGCTAAAATGCTAAATGTAAGTGTCAAGTACCAAACTTTAATACAATATTGGTAAAACATTTCATGTGATTGCTGAAAAGCTAAAGCCGAACTGAAATGCTAACATATATACTGTATGTACATATATGTATGTATATATATATATATATATGTATATATATATATATTAGGGATGCACCGAAATTAAAATTTGTGGCCGAAGCCGAATAAAATTTAAACGCTTGGCCGAAGGCCGAATACCGAATAATGAATGCAGTTTTTCACAATTTTTTTTATATTGCATAAATAGCCTAGAATAAATATTTAGACATGTTTTTCAAATAAAGTATTTTTTATAGAATATTGACATTTTTGAAATATTCCAGTAGCCTTTGCTTTTCAAAAAAAGCACAAAGTTTTTCATTTATATTAGGCCTTCAAATATATATATATTTATTTATAATATATATATATATATATATTTATTTATATATTAGGGATGCATATATATATACATATATATATATATATATATATATATATATATATATATATATATATATATATACATATATATATATATATATATGTATATTAGGGATGCACCGAAATGAAAATTTGTGGCCGAAGCCGAATAAAACTTAGCTTGGCCGAATACCGAATAATGAATGCAGTTTTTCACAATTTTTTTTATATTGCATAAATAGCCTAGAATAAATATTTAGACATGTTTTTCAAATAAAGTAATTTTTTATTGAATATTGGCCCTGCGATGAGGTGGTGACTTGTCCAGGGTGTACCCTGCCTTCCGCCCGATTGTAGCTGAGATAGGCGCCAGCGCCCCCCGCGACCCCGAAAGGGAATAAGCGGTAGTAAATGGATGGATGAATATTTACATTTTTTTAATATTCCAGTAGCCTTTGCTTTTCAAAAAAAAAAAGCACAAAGTTTTTCATTTCTATTAGGCCTTCAAACAAAACATGCATTCCAAAACAAAATAAAGTGCATTAAAGTGGATAAACCCACAACAAATGAATTATTGTCCTTTTGGCAAAAGTCTGCTTAGCCACAGTAGATATGCTAATAATGTAAACAGAAGGCTCAAGTAAATCTCAATAAGTGTGTGCTTGTAACCTCATACACTTATACAGGTAGCCTACACAACAGGATAATAATGTAAACAGAAGGCTCAAGTAAATCTCAATAAGTGTGTGCTTGTAACCTCATACACTTATACAGGTAGCCTACACAACAGGCTAATAATGTAAACAGAAGGCTCAAGTAAATCTCAATAAGTGTGTGCTTGTAACCTCATACACTTATACAGGTAGCCTACACAACAGGCTAATAATGTAAACAGAGGCCCCACTAAATCTCAATTAAGTGTGTGCTTGTAACCTCATACACTTATACAGGTAGCCTACACAACAGGCTAATAATGTAAACAGAGGCCCCACTAAATCTCAATTAAGTGTGTGCTTGTAACCTCATACACTTATACAGGTAGCCTACACAACAGGCTAATAATGTAAACAGAGGCCCCACTAAATCTCAATAAGTGTGTGCTTGTAACCTCATACACTTATACAGGTAGCCTACACAACAGGATAATAATGTAAACAGAAGGCTCAAGTAAATCTCAATAAGTGTGTGCTTGTAACCTCATACACTTATACAGGTAGCCTACACAACAGGCTAATAATGTAAACAGAGGCCCCACTAAATCTCAATTAAGTGTGTGCATGTAACCTCATACACTTATACAGGTAGCCTACACATCCATCCATCCATCCATCATCTTCCGCTTATCCGAGGTCGGGTCGCGGGGGCAACAGCCTAAGCAGGGAAACCCAGACTTCCCTCTCCCCAGCCACTTCGTCTAGCTCTTCCCGGGGAATCCCGAGGCGTTCCCAGGCCAGCCGGGAGACATAGTCTTCCCAACGTGTCCTGGGTCTTCCCCGTGGCCTCCTAGCGGTTGGACGTGCCCTAAACACCTCCCTAGGGAGGCGTTCGGGTGGCATCCTGACCAGATGCCCGAACCACCTCATCTGGCTCCTCTCGATGTGAAGGAGCAGCGGCTTTACTTTGAGTTCCTCCCGGATGACAGAGCTTCTCACCCTATCTCTAAGGGAGAGCCCCGCCACACGGCGGAGGAAACTCATTTCGGCCTCTTGTACCCGTGATCTTATCCTTTCGGTCATGACCCAAAGCTCATGACCATAGGTGAGGATGGGAACGTAGATCGACCGGTAAATTGAGAGCTTTGCCTTCCGGCTCAGCTCCTTCTTCACCACAACGGATCGGTACAACGTCCGCATTACTGAAGACGCCGCACCGATCCGCCTGTCGATCTCACGATCCACTCTTCCCTCACTCGTGAACAAGACTCCTAGGTACTTGAACTCCTCCACTTGGGGCAGGGTCTCCTCCCCAACCCGGAGATGGCACTCCACCCTTTTCCGGGCGAGAACCATGGACTCGGACTTGGAGGTGCTGATTCTCATTCCGGTCGCTTCACACTCGGCTGCGAACCGATCCAGCGAGAGCTGAAGATCCCGGTCAGATGAAGCCATCAGGACCACATCATCTGCAAAAAGCAGAGACCTAATCCTGCGGTTACCAAACCGGAACCCCTCAACGCCTTGACTGCGCCTAGAAATTCTGTCCATAAAAGTCATGAACAGAATGGGTGACAAAGGACAGCCTTGGCGGAGTCCAACCCTCACTGGAAATGTGTTCGACTTACTGCCGGCAATGCGGACCAAGCTCTGGCACTGATCGTACAGGGAACGGACCGCCACAATAAGACAGTCCGATACCCCATACTCTCTGAGCACTCCCCACAGGACTTCCCGAGGGACACGGTCGAATGCCTTCTCCAAGTCCACAAAGCACATGTAGACTGGTTGGGCAAACTCCCATGCACCCTCAAGAACCCTGCCGAGAGTATAGAGCTGGTCCACAGTTCCACGACCAGGACGAAAACCACACTGTTCCTCCTGAATCCGAGGTTCGACTATCCGACGTAGCCTCCTCTCCAGTACACCTGAATAAACCTTACCGGGAAGGCTGAGGAGTGTGATCCCACGATAGTTGGAACACACCCTCCGGTCCCCCTTCTTAAAGAGAGGGACCACCACCCCGGTCTGCCAATCCAGAGGTACCGCCCCCGATGTCCACGCGATGCTGCAAAGTCTTGTCAACCAAGACAGCCCCACAGCATCCAGAGCCTTAAGGAACTCCGGGCGGATCTCGTCCACCCCTGGGGCCTTGCCACCGAGGAGCTTTTTAACTACCTCAGCGACCTCAGCCCCAGAAATAGGAGAGTCCACCACAGATTCCCCAGGCACTGCTTCCTCATAGGAAGACGTATTGGTGGGATTGAGGAGGTCTTCGAAGTATTCCTTCCACCTATCCACAACATCCGCAGTCGAGGTCAGCAGAACACCATCCGCACCATACACGGTGTTGATAGTGCACTGCTTCCCCTTCCTGAGGCGCCGTATGGTGGTCCAGAATCGCTTCGAAGCCGTCCGGAAGTCGTTTTCCATGGCTTCCCCGAACTCTTCCCATGTCCGAGTTTTTGCCTCCGCGACCGCTGAAGCTGCACACCGCTTGGCCTGTCGGTACCTGTCCACTGCCTCCGGAGTCCTATGAGCCAAAAGGACCCGATAGGACTCCTTCTTCAGCTTGACGGCATCCCTCACCGCTGGTGTCCACCAAGGGGTTTTAGGATTGCCGCCCCGACAGGCACCAACTACCTTGCGGCCACAGCTCCGATCTGCCGCCTCGACAATAGAGGTGCGGAACATGGTCCACTCGGATTCAATGTCCAGCACCTCCCTCGTGACATGTTCAAAGTTCTTCCGGAGGTGGGAATTGAAACTTTTTCTGACAGGAGACTCTGCCAGACGTTCCCAGCAGACCCTCACAATGCGTTTGGGCCTCCCAGGTCTGTCCGGCATCCTCCCCCACCATCGCAGCCAACTCACCACCAGGTGGTGATCGGTGGAAAGCTCCGCCCCTCTCTTCACCCGAGTGTCCATAACATGAGGCCGCAAATCCGATGACACAACTACAAAGTCGATCATGGAACTGCGGCCTAGGGTGTCCTGGTGCCAAGTGCACATATGGACACCCTTATGTTTGAACATGGTGTTTGTTATGGACAAACTGTGACGAGCACAAAAGTCCAATAACAAAACACCACTCGGGTTCAGATCCGGGCGGCCATTCTTCCCAATCACGCCTCTCCAGGTATCACTGTCGTTGCCAACGTGAGCGTTGAAGTCTCCCAGTAGGACAAGGGAATCACCCGGGGGAGCACTTTCCAGTACTCCCTCGAGCGTTCCCAAAAAGGGTGGGTACTCTGAACTGCTGTTTGGTGCATAAGCACAAACAACAGTCAGGACCCGTCCCCCCACCCGAAGGCGGAGGGAGGCTACCCTTTCGTCCACCGGGTTAAACTCCAACGTACAGGCTTTGAGCCGGGGGGAAACAAGAATTGCCACCCCAGCCCGTCGCCTCTCACTGCCGGCAACGCCAGAGTGGAAGAGGGTCCAATCCCTCTCGAGAGAAGTGGTTCCAGAGCCCTTGCTGTGCGTCGAAGTGAGTCCGACTATATCCAGCCGGAATTTCTCGACTTCGCGCACTAGCTCAGGCTCTTTCCCCCCCAGTGACGTGACGTTCCACGTCCCAAGAGCTAGCTTCTGTAGCCGAGGATCGGACCGCCAAGTGCCCTGCCTTCGGCTGTCGCCCAGCTCACAATGCACCCGACCTCTATAGCCCCTGCTATGGGTGGTGAGCCCATTGGAGGGGTGACCCACGTTGCCTCTTCGGGCTGTGCCCGGCCGGGCCCCATGGGAACAGGCCCGGCCACCAGGCGCTCGCCATCGTGCCCCACCTCCGGGCCTGGCTCCAGAGGGGGGCCCCGGTGACCCGCGTCCGGGCGAGGGAAATCTGGGTCCATGATGTTTCTTCTTCATAAAGGTCTTCGAGCTGCTCTTTGTCTGATCCCTCACCTAGAACCTGTTTGCCTTGGGAGACCCTACCAGGGGGCTTTATGCCCCCGGACAACATAGCTCCTAGGATCATTGGGACACGCAAACTCCTCTACCACGATAAGGTTGCAGCTCAGAGAGGAGGTAGCCTACACAACAGGCTGATAATGTAAACAGAAGGCTCAAGTAAATCTCAATAAGTGTGTGCATGTAACCTCATACACTTACACAGGTAGCCTACACAACAGGCTAATAATGTAAACAGAAGGCTCAAGTAAATCTCAATAAGTGTGTGCATGTAACCTCATACACTTATACAGGTAGCCTACACAACAGGCTAATAATGTAAACAGAAGGCTCAAGTAAATCTCAATAAGTGTGTGCTTGTAACCTCATACACTTATACAGGTAGCCTACACAACAGGCTAATAATGTAAACAGAGGCCCCACTAAATCTCAATTAAGTGTGTGCTTGTAACCTCATACACTTATACAGGTAGCCTACACAACAGGCTAATAATGTAAACAGAGGCCCCACTAAATCTCAATAAGTGTGTGCTTGTAACCTCATACACTTATACAGGTAGCCTACACAACAGACTAATAATGTAAACAGAGGCCTCACTAAATCTCAATAAGTGTGTGCATGTAACCTCATACACTTATACAGGTAGCCTACACAACAGGCTGATAATGTAAACAGAAGGCTCAAGTAAATCTCAATAAGTGTGTGCATGTAACCTCATACACTTATACAGGTAGCCTACACAACAGGCTAATAATGTAAACAGAAGGCTCAAGTAAATCTCAATAAGTGTGTGCTTGTAACCTCATACACTTATACAGGTAGCCTACACAACAGGCTGATAATGTAAACAGAAGGCTCACGTAAATCTCAATAAGTGTGTGCATGTAACCTCATACACTTATACAGGTAGCCTACACAACAGGCTAATAATGTAAACAGAAGGCTCAAGTAAATCTCAATAAGTGTGTGCATGTAACCTCATACACTTATACAGGTGTATAAGTGGGATCTTCACACTAACTTTCAATACCCATGCCGTACCAACTTTCATTCTCCATGCCACGCACCTTGCTATTTTTGCCTCCTGGTTTTTGTTGTCACAGTAAGTGTTTTGTTTTAGTTGTTTATAGTCATGCCATCGTGCTGTTTCTGTTCTTAGTTCATTCATGCCAATCGAGCAAGTGTTTTTGTTTCCTGTTTAGATTTTGTAGCCAAGTTTTATACCTCCTTGTGAGCGCCCTTAGTTTGATTATTTTTGACTACAGAGTTTGTTTATTTAATAAATCATGTACCCACATCCACGCCTCGCTCGTGTTGATCCTCATCTGCATCGAAGAAACAATCCACGTCCGAGCCAAGTTATGACAGAAGATCCCCGGACAAAGACAAGAAAAAGAGTGACTTAAATAGCTGTGATGATTAGTGAAAACAGGTGAGGCTGAGAACAGGGACGTGATAGGTGAAAACTAGTGAGGTTGGCATGGAAACAAACGAAACCAGGAAGTGCAAAAACAGAACAGGAGTCCAGAAAACAAAAACATAACATGACAAAACAAAACATGATCCATAGGTGTGACAACTGCGTCCAAAAATTGCGTCACACGCCACTATTCGGCCTTGTTTTTAACTCATTCCACCCAAGGCCGAATGTGGCTTTTTTTGCCATATTCGGCCGAATATATTCGGTTACCGATTAATCGGTGGATCCCTAATAAATATATATATATATATATATATATATATATATATATATATATATATTAGACTAATAGACTAATAGACTCCCTTTTTAGACCAGTTGATCTGCCGTTTCTTTTCTTTTTCTTCGATGTCCCACTCTCCCTTGTGGAGGGGGTCCGGTCCGATCCGGTGGCCATGTACTGCTTGCCTGTGTATCAGCTGGGGACATCTCTGCGCTGCTGATCCGCCTCCGCTTGGGATGGTTTCCTGCTCGCTCCGCTGTGAACGGGACTCTCGCGATTGTGTTGGATCCATTGTGGATTGAACTCTCACAGTATCATGTTAGACCCGCTCGACATCCATTGCTTTCCTCCTCTCCAAGGTTCTCATAGTCATCATTGTCACCGACGTCCCACTGGGTGTGAGTTTTCCTTGCCCTTATGTGGGCCTACCGAGGATGTCGTAGTGGTTTGTGCAGCCCTTTGAGACACTAGTGATTTAGGGCTATATAAGTAAACATTGATTGATTGATTGATTGATTGATATATATATATATATATATATATATAATATGTGTGTGTATCCACCCCATCCATTTTCTACCGCTTATTCCCTTTCGGGGTCGCGGGAGCGCTGGCGCCTATCTCAGCTACAATCGGGCGGAAGGCGGGGTACACCCTGGACAAGTCGCCACCTCATCGCAGGGCCAACACAGATAGACAGACAACATTCACACACTAGGGACCATTTAGTGTTGCCAATCAACCTATCCCCAGGTGCATGTCTTTGGAAGTGGGAGGGGCCTATCCCCAGGTGCATGTCTTTGGAAGTGGGAGGAAGCCGGAGTACCCGGAGGGAACCCACGCATTCACGGGGAGAACATGCAAACTCCACACAGAAAGATCCAGAGCCTGGATTTGAACCCAGGACTGCAGGACCTTCGTATTGTGAGGCAGACGCACTAACCCCTCTGCCACCGTGAAGCCCATATGTGTGTGTGTGTGTATATATATATATATATATATATGTATATTTCAAAATACGTATCACATTGGACATACTTATGTCAGTGCTTAAGATTTTGTTTCCAGTAGAAATGTGTATTTTATTCATTGCAGGAAAAAGAAGTTAGAAAGATGAGCAGATGTGATGTTTGTTGTTCAGGAGCTGACGGGCCGGCTGTCAGGAGATTATCCTCTGCTGCCGGGAGAGAAACCTCCGCAGATCCGCAAACGCATCGGCGCTGCTTTCCTGCTGGACCCGCACAGCATCCCCGGGGGAGGCGACGTTCGAGTAGGTCCGGTGACACACCCCGCTACTGTACAGCCCGCAAACCCCTCTCCCCCTTCTCTCCGCAGGTGTCGGCCCTGAACCAGGTGGACGCCGAGCTGGCCCTCCAGTTCAAGATCTACGAGGCGGCGCGTCAGCTGTGCCAGGAGCGCCACCTGGCCAAGGCGGTGAGGAAGAGTCGCCTGAAGCAGAGCAGGTGTGAGGAGAAGAAGCTGCGACAGTTGCAGGAGACCGCCTTCAAGCTGCGGCTGGAGCACGGCCGCTCCTCACCGCTTCCTGCCTTCAACATCCCACTGCAAGGTGAGAACCTGGACCATGGCCTGGATCCTCTAACGCAGGGGTGCCCATTACGTCGATCGCGAGCTACCAGTCGACCGCGGGGGGTGTGTCAGTCTATCTCCAGCCAGGCTTTTAAAAAAAATAGACCTAAAAATTAGTGATCATCAATCTTCACCAAGACGTCACTTAAATGACATTCACGGTACCTCGGACTACGTTAAGGTAATGTGTGGAGTTCCCCAGGGTTCGGTCCTTGGCCCTGCACTCTTCAGCATCTACATGCTGCCGCTAGGTGACGTCATACGCAAATACGGTGTTAGCTTTCACTGTTATGCTGATGACACCCAACTCTACATGCCCCTAAAGCTGACCAACACGCCGGACTGTAGTCAGCTGGAGGCGTGTCTTAATGAAATTAAACAATGGATGTCCGCTAACTTTTTGCAACTCAACGCCAAAAAAACGGAAATGCTGATTATCGGTCCTGCTAGACACCGACCTCTATTTAATAATACAACTCTAACATTTGACAACCAAACAATTAAACAAGGCAACTCGGTAAAGCAGGGGTGCCCATTACGTCGATCGCGAGCTACCAGTCGACCGCGGGGGGTGTGTCAGTCGATCTCCAGCCAGGCTTTTAAAAAAAATAGACCTAAAAATGAGTGATCATCAATCTTCACCAAGACGTCACTTAAATGACATTCACGGTACCGGAGGGTCTTGTGAGATGACGCTGGCTGCTGCAAGATCATTATTATGAAAATATGACCGAGAGGAAGGCGAGAAACACTTTTTATTTCGACAGACTCTCGCGCCGTACCTTCCGTCAAAACTCTAAAGGCCGACTGCACATTTCCTATCTTCACAATAAAAGCCCTGCTTCATGCTGCCTGCGCTAACTAAATACAGAGTCTCGGAAAACTGGCGTGCACAAGTGATCCCTCAGAAAGCTGGCGTGCACATCACTTGTGCACGCCAGCTTTCTGAGACTCTTATTTTGTTAGTGCAGAAAAATATTGACTTAATAAAACAAAATAATGACTAAGTCAAATTAATGACTTACTGTAAATATGTCATTATTTTGACTTAGTAAATATTGACTTACTAAGACAAAATAATGACTAAGTGTCAAATTAATGACTTATATACATATATATGTATACATATATGTATGTATGTATGTATATATTAATATACATAAATGTAAATACATATACACATGTATATATGTATATATATATATGTATGTACATATACATAAATATACATACATATATACATGTATATGTACATATACATATATGTGTGTGTGTGTGTGTGTGTGTGTGTGTGTGTGTGTGTGTGTGTGTGTGTGTGTGTGTGTGTGTGTGTGTGTGTGTGTGTGTGTGTGTGTGTGTGTGTGTGTGTGTGTGTGTGTCGAACTGAAATGCTAACAGTTATTAAACTGTCCAGATCGCGCCAATAAACAAAAAATATAAACATAAAGAGCTGGAAAAAAAATAGAAAAAAGTTAGCATGTGTGTGTGTGTGTGTGTGTGTGTGTGTGTGTGTGTGTGTGTGTGTGTGTGTGTGTGTTTGTGTGTGTGTGTGTGTGTGTGTGTGTCGAACTGAAATGCTAACAGTTAGCAAACTGTCCAGATCGCGCCAAGAAACAAAAAATATAAACATAAAGAGCTAAAAAAAAAATAAAATAAAATAAAGTTAACATAAGTGTGTGTGTGTGTGCGCGTGTGCCGAACTGAAATGCTAACAGTTAGCCTGTCCAGATCGCACCAAGAAACAAACAATATAAACATAAAGAGCTAAAAAAAAAAAAGTTAGCATGTTAACACTACTATGTAAACATGCTAACAATAGCATGCTTACAGTTAGCATTAGTGAAATACCAAAATGTATGAAACTGAAACCGAGGTGCATACCTGCTAAGTTAAGTTAAAAGTTAAAGTAGCAATGATTGTCACACACAAACAAGGTGTGGGGAAATGTGTCCTCTGTATTTGACCCATCCCCTCGATCACCCCCTGGGAGGTGAGGGGAGCAGTGAGCAGCAGCGGTGGCCGCGCCCGGGAATCATTTTTGGTGATTTAACCCCCAATTCCTGCCCTTGATTCTGAGTGCCAAGCAGGGACGTAATGGCTCCCATTTTTATAGTCTTTGGTATGACTCGGCCGGGGTTTGAACTCACAACCGGACACTCTAACCACTCCAGCGTTCATGTGCTTGACTTGCTCAGATCTTGGCGCTTCTGACGACAGCTCCTTGTCGGACTCGCTGGTCCTGGATGAAGGTAAGACTCCCAGGCTACCAGCAAGAGTATTTGATGAGGTCCTGGCTCTAAAGTGTGTCATATGTTCCTCTAGAAGTAGCCGGCGAGTCTTCAGGACTTCTATATCCCAGAGAGATGGACCCACCAGCGCCGGTTCGCGTGTCCTCAGAGTCCCACCCGGACTCCCCCTACCCGTCACCCAGCGTGGGCGCGGCTCCTGACTCCGGCCTGGACGCGGCTGTGAGTTTGACCTCCAGCCCCGCCGCCTACGACCCGCCTCCCATTCAGCACTCGCCTTGGACTGAGTCGAGCCTGGACCAGCCGTACCAAAAGAAGTCACGTTCCTCCTCCAAAACCAGGTAATGAAGTCCGTCGTGGAGTCGTTAGCTTCTTAAAATGAAGAAGAACCCAGCTGGGTCCAGCATGTTTTAGGAACTAGGACCACAGTCTTACTTCTCTCTTATTGTCGGGTTCAAACACTGATGACATCTATTAAACAAGACAAGAAGAAAGGAATTACGTTTGTCTCAATGAGGGGAAACGCGTAGACACTGTACACTTGTACAGTGTCGTCCCACACTCTGACGAAAGATTGTACGCTTCTTCTTTTATTTGGACTTTCCCTGATTACATGGCAACAGCTGTTTCTAAGGGACGGGGGTCGTAAACAGCCATTGCCTTTGTTACAAAACAGTTGAAAGAAAAGGTCACCTGGAGCTTGGCCAGGCCCGGCTTTCTCTCCGCTTTATAAATCTTAGGTCCAGACAAAATCTTTCTGTAGATTACAATACATCAAAGAAACCCAACAACTTCATGTTGCTTCCCATCCTACAGAGTGGAGATTTACAATCCTTCATGGCAACACAAAGTTTTAACAACTTAGATACAATTATTCTGACCTTTATCTTTCGAGATGTTTACAGCTCAGAGCAGAAGACGACAAATGTCTCTCGGGGCCATTTCAAGTCTCTTACGGCCCTCTTCCTCCTTCAGGTAGAACCGTTACAAGTGAGGTGCAGTACTGCCACCTGCTGGTGAACAGGTGCTAGTAGTTGTCAAATGAGTAAACAGAGTTTTGGAGGAAAGGGCTCTTAAAATGTCTCTTTCATCATCTTATGGAGTACAATGGGACCATGCTGGTGTCTGCAGTGATCACTTTGTAAAATGTTTGATTTGTTTGAGAAACTTTCTGTGATGCAATCCGGTTTATTCTAGATTACTGTATTTCCTTGAATCGTAGTATGCGCCTGCCTTGAATTACTGCCGGCTAAAACTCGCTTCGCAAAATAATTAGCGCAAGCTTAGCATTACCACCGAGTCAAATTTGTGACGTCACGAGTGACACTTCCCCTGTCATCATTTTCAAAATGGAGTAGGCTGATTTCAATACCAACAATTTGAAATCGCATAAAGGGAAGAAGATTAAGAGCTATTCAGTAGGATTTAAGGTCCAAGCTATGCTAAAAAAGAACAGTAAGCAGCTATGTTTTATTAATATACCTGTGGAGCCGACGGTCCGACAGACAGGCAGGGCACGCTGGAGCTCGGCCCAAGATGGCGGCGAGCGAGCGGAGAGGAGGAGCGGAAGAGCGACCTGGACTGAGGTTTTATTGAAAAATGAACAAAGTCAAACTGCGCAAGCCATGTCCTTCCTTGGTGGTCCTGGGAACCCGCAAGACGACGGCTTGAGACCGTCACACTACCGTAGCTGCGTCTGTCAAATATGAGTCATTAAAGGACTCCCGCCTCCTGGTGGTAGAGGGCGCTAGTGATCCTTCTTGCGACTACTCGGCTGCAGAAGAAGTGAAATGAGTGACGTGTTATGTGCTGGAGGAGGTAATAAAGGAAGATCTCCATCGAGACAGACTTTTAAAACTGAAGAAAGATAAGGAAGACTTCTATAGAGAAGTTATCGATGCTTTTGATCAGAAGGAGCTGGCATGGACTATATTTATAAGTAAAGGTTAAACCATAATACCTTTTTTTTTTAATTAAATGTGCTTTTCATGATAGTATCCTTACATCACACTCAAATTTTTACTGCATGCCTTTGGTAAGTGCCGGAGTGAGAAGAGGTTTTAAAATAAGTACCGCATGCTTACTTTTACCGCATGCCTTTGGAAGTTTTAAATTAATTAGCGCCCCGGCGGCCATTCAAGGAAATGCGGTATATTAGTCATGTTTGAGAGCAGAACTAAACGTAAAGAAAGGACAGTTAGTTGGTGTTCTTTTGTGGTTAGAAGACCTGCTTGTGCTAATAAACTGACGTCATGTTAAGTCCTAGTAATAAATATTGTGATTGTTGCTCCAATCCACCCTATTTGCATTCTCCATTTTCATAACAAACTAAAACTTAGTTGTTGTTGTTGTTGTTGTGCAGATAAGAGAAGTGCTTTCTTGGACACGGATGACAACATTGTAATGTCTTCCGTGATATTTGTTAGCATCAAGAAAATATCCTTCACAGTATTAATAAAGTAGATGAATAGGCCCAAATCTGCACGAATGCAGAAAAATAAA
>NC_084626.1:51920811-51947759 GCF_033978795.1 Nerophis ophidion
GTTGATGCACATTTGGCAGCAATTCCAGCCTGAACTCCTTTTGAACACGATGCCACAAGCTTGACACGCTTATCTTTGGGCACTTTCTCTCATTCCTCTTTGCAGCACCTCTCTAGCTCCATCTGGTTGGATGGGAAGGTTTTCATCCAGGATGTCTCTGTGCATTGCTGCATTCATCTTTCCCTCTATCCTGATTAGCCCTGAAAACCATCCCCACAGAATGATGCTGCCACCACCACGCTTAACTGCAGGGGTGGTATTGGTCTAGTTTCCTCCAAACTTTCATGCCAAAGACTTCAACCTTTGTCTCATCAGACCAGATAATTTAGTTTTTCATGGTCTGAGAGTCTTTCAGGTGCATTTTGGCACTCTTTTTACTAGGAAATAGCTTCTGTCTGGCCACTCTACCGTACAGGACTGATTGATGGATTGTCCTTCTGGAAGGTTCTCCTCTCTCCACAGAGGAATGCTGTAGCTCTGACAGAGTGACCATGGTCTTGGTCACCTCCCAGACTTGACTAAGGTGAATGCAGCAATTTACAGAGACATCCTGGAGGAAAACCAACTGGGAGACTAGTCAGGGTCGAGGGAAAGATAAATGCAGCAATGTACAGAGACATCCTGGATGAAAACCAACTGCGAGACTAGTCAGGATAAAGGTAAAGATGACGGCAGCAATGTACAGAGACATCCTGACTGAAAACCAACTGGGAGACTAGTCAGGACAAGAGAGAAAGATGAATGCAGCAATGTACAAAGTCATCCTGGAGGAAAACCAACTGGGAGACTAGTCAGGATAGAGGGAAAGATAAATGCAGCAATGTACAGAGACATCTTGGATGAAAACCAACTGGGAGACTAGACAGGATAGAGGGAAAGATGAATGCATCAATGTACAGAGACTTCCTCGATGAAAACCAACTGGGAGACTAGTCAGGATAGAGGGAAAGATGAATGCCTCAATTTACAGAGACTTCCTCGATGAAAAACAACTGGGAGACTAGTCAGGACAAGAGAGAAATATAAATGCAGCAATGTACAAAGTCATTCTGGAGGAAAACCAACTGGGAGACTAGTCGGGATAGAGGAAAAGATGAACGCAGCAATGTACAGAGACATCCTGGATGAAAACCAACTGGGAGACTAGTCAGGACAGAGGGAAAGATGAATGCAGCAATGTACAGATATGGGAGACTCGTCAGGATAGAGGGAAATATGAATGCTGCAATGTACAGAGACATCCTGGATGAAAACCAACTGGCAGACTAGTCAGGACAGAGAGAAAGATGAATGCAGCAATGTACAGAGTCATCCTGGAGGAAAACCAACTAGGACACTTGTCAGGATAGAGAGAACGATGAATGCAGAAATGTACAGAGAGATCCTGGATGAAAAACCAACTGGGAGACTAGTCGCGATAGAGGGAAAGATGAATGCAACAATGTACAGAGACATCCTGGATGAAAACCTTCTCATCCAACCTGATGAAGCTTGAAAGTTGCTGCAAAGAGGAAGGAGAGACAGTGCCCAAAGATAGGTGTGCCAAGTTTGTGTCATCGTGTTCAAAAATACTTGACTTGCATCAACTAAGCATTGAGCAAATGCTGTCAATACTTATGTACAAGCCTTTCTTTTAGCCTTAATATATTTGCATAACTTAAAAAAAACAGTTTACATTGTCCTTACGGGGTATTGTGTGTAGAATTTTGAGGACAAAATGAATGTATTCCATTTTGGAATAAGGCTGGAGGATGACAACTTGTGGGATAAGTGGAGCGCTGTGAATACTTTGCGGGAGTCCGACATGTAGTTGTGAACTGTGCTTGGAAGTGTTTTTACTGGGCAGTGCTGGCGAGTCCAAGATGAAGTGCAATGTTTGTTCTGTGCAGTCCCACCAAGGTGCAGTTGCTCCCCCCGCTGGAGGCCGACCTGGCCCAGCAGCTGTCCCGCCTGAAAGTCAGCCGCACGCAGTCCAGCGCCACGTCCTCCACGCCGCAGCTGCGTGTCCACCGCCAGCTCTCCCTCAGGTACCTCCACACAAGTCCCGCTGCGGGGAAATTACCAAGATGTGATTTTTTTCCGTCTATAGTCAGAAATCCGTCTTTTTTTTTTATCTCTGTAAAAATATTTTTCGTTTTTTTTCCAACCTACAACGTGTGATAAAATCTCCATCCGTCTCTTTGCCACACTCGCCAACAACTACCATCCATCCATCCATCCATCCATCATCTTCCGCTTATCCGAGGTCGGGTCGCGGGGACAGCAACCTAAGCAGGGAAACCCAGACTTCCCTCTCCCCAGCCACTTCGTCCAGCTCTTCCCGGGGGATCCCGAGGCGTTCCCAGGCCAGCCGGGAGACATAGTCTTCCCAACGTGTCCTGGGTCTTCCCCGTGGCCTCCTACCAGCTGGACGTGCCCTAAACACCTCCCTAGGGAGGCGTTCGGGTGGCATCCTGACCAGATGCCCGAACCACCTCATCTGGCTCCTCTCCATGTGAAGGAGCATCAGCTTTACTTTGAGTTCCTCCCGGATGGCAGAGCTTCTCACCCTATCTCTAAGGGAGAGACAGGAAACTCATTTGGGCCGCTTGTACCCGTGATCTTATCCTTTCGGTCATGACCCAAAGCTCATGACCATAGGTGAGGATGGGAACATAGATCGACTGGTAAATTGAGAGCTTTGCCTTCCGGCTCAGCTCCTTCTTCACCACAACAGATCGGTACAACGTCCGCATTACTGAAGACGCCGCACCGATCCGCCTGTCGATCTCACCATCCACTCTTCCCTCACTCGTGAACAAGACTCCTAGGTACTTGAACTCCTCCACTTGGGGCAGGGTCTCCTCCCCAACCCGGAGATGTCACTCCACCCTTTTCCGGGCGAGAACCATGGACTCGGACTTGGAGGTGCTGATTCTCATTCCGGTCGCTTCACACTTGGCTGCAAACCGATCCAGTGAGAGCTGAAAATCCTGGCCAGATGAAGCCATCAGGACCACATCATCTGCAAAAAGCAGAGACCTAATCCTGCAGTCACCAAACCAGAACCCCTCAACGCCTTGACTGCGCCTAGAAATTCTGTCCATAAAAGTTATGAACAGAATGGGTGACAAAGGACAGCCTTGGTGGAGTCCAACCCTCACTGGAAACGGGTCCGACTTACCGCCAGCAATGCGGACCAAGCTCTGACACTGATCATACAGGGAGTGGACCGCCACAATAAGACAGTCCGATACCCCATACTCTCTGAGCACTCCCCACAGGACTTCCCGAGGGACACGGTCCAATGCCTTCTCCAAGTCCACAAAGCACATGTAGACTGGTTGGGCAAACTCCCATGCACCCTCAAGAACCCTGCCGAGAGTATAGAGCTGGTCCACAACAACTACCGTTTTCCCCTAAAATGTACGGTGTTTGATAATCCAGTGAGTAAAAACCACGGTTTTCCATTAAAAATGATGAACTTACAAATGGAAGCGACGTGGCTTAACTACAAAGCAGCGATTTCCGTAGCTTAGCTGTTTTTAGCATAAACATTTTATAAGGAGACGCATTATTGGCTGCTGTGACGCGAGAAATTGGCAATGAAGAAATTGTACGTGTGTATATGTATGTATGTGTGTGTGTGTGTGTGTGTGTGTGTATATTTATGTATATATTAAGGATGCACCGATTAATCATTAACCGAATATATTCGGCCGAATATGGCAAAAAAAGCCACATTCGGCCTTCGGTGGAATGAGTTAAAAACAAGGCCGAATAGTGGCGTGTGACGCAATTTTTTGAGGCGGTGACGCAATCAACCAACGTGCAGTGACGTTGGGATATGTTGTGTACCTGTATAAGTGTATGAGGTTACAATGTTGTGTACCTGTATAAGTGTATGAGGTTACATGCACACACTTATTGAGATTTAGTGGGGCCTCTGTTTACATTATTAGTCTGTTGTGTAGGCTACCTGTATAAGTGTATGAGGTTACATGCACACACTTATTGAGATTTAGTGGGGCCTCTGTTTACATTATTAGCCTGTTGTGTAGGCTACCTGTATAAGTGTATGAGGTTACATGCACACACTTATTGAGATTTAGTGGGGCCTCTGTTTACATTATTAGCCTGTTGTGTAGGCTACCTGTATAAGTGTATGAGGTTACAAGCACACACTTATTGAGATTTAGTGGGGCCTCTGTTTACATTATTAGCCTGTTGTGTAGGCTACCTGTATAAGTGTATGAGGTTACAAGCACACACTTATTGAGATTTACTTGAGCCTTCTGTTTACATTATTAGCATATCTACTGTGGCTAAGCAGACTTTTGCCAAAAGGACAATAATTCATTTGTTGTGGGTTTATATATATATATATATATATATATATATATATATATATATATATTTTTTTTTATATATATATATATTGAGGGATGAGAGGGAAGCCGACACTACTATATCGTGTGTGTCCCTTTTTCGGCGGATTTTTCCGCTAGTGCAGATCATTTTTTCAACTTGTAATGTAGTAATTTTGTGGGTTTATTAAAATTTGCTTTATATAGGGACGGCGTGGCGCAGTGGGAGAGTGGCCGTGCGCAACCCGAGGGTCCCTGGTTCAATCCCCACCTAGTACCAACCTCGTCACGTCCGTTGTGTCCTGAGCAAGACACTTCACCCTTGCTCCTGATGGGTGCTGGTTGGCGCCTTGCATGGCAGCTCCCTCCATCAGTGTGTGAATGTGTGTGTGAATGGGTAAATGTGGAAGTAGTGTCAAAGCGCTTTGTGTACCTTGAAGGTAGAAAAGCGCTATACAACTCCAACCCATTTATATATATATATATATATATAGTTTTGTACTCAATCAGAAACATCAGGCAGCTAAAATGTGCCCACCATGGATAAGTGTGAGGGGAGTTTTACATTTACAGTTTTACATCCCATCATACTTTGTAATGGATTCAGATGGGTGTAATTTAACATTTTTTTGGAGTGAGCAGGTTGTGTAATGTGAGCCCATGTGTGTCAATGAGCTGAATTACTCACATTGTCCACAAGATGGCAGCAAATGTGTGGCATTCACTCGTAGTGAAGATTAATTTAAAAACCACTCCTGATGTCATGCTTTGTCTGGAGAGTTTCGACACCCCCTGATTTAAAGTGTTTCCATACGAGTATATTGGTACCGGTACCAAAATGTATTTTGATACTTTTCAATACTTCTCTAAATAAAGGGGACCACAAAAAATGTCATTATTGGCTTTATTTGAACACAAAATGTTAGTGTACATGAAACATATGTTTATTATTGTCATTTAGTCCTTAAATAAAATAGTGAACATACTAGACAACTTCTGTGATAAGGTGGCAACTTGTCCAGGGTGTACGCTGCCTTCCGCCCGAATGCAGCTGATATAGGCTTCAGCGACCCCAAAAGGGACAAGCGGTAGAAAATGAATGGACTGGACAACTTGTCTTTTAGTAGTAAGTAAACAAACAAAGACTCCTAATTAGTCTGCAGTAACATATTGTGTAATTTATACACCTATTATTTTGTCAACTTTAAGAAGGACAAACTGTAAAAAATGATTATTAATCTACTTGTTCATTTACTGTTAATATCTGCTTATTTTCTGTTTCAACATGTTCTATCTACGCTTCTGTTCAAATGTAATAATCACTTATTCTTCTCTTCTTTGATACTCGACATTAGTTCTGGGTGATACCACACATTTAGGTATCGATCCGATACCAAGTAGTTCCAGGAATACACATTGGTCATATTCAAAGTCCAGGGACATATTTCCTGACTTTATAAACAGAACATGACATTTTTTTAAACGAAAAAAGATTTAGTGACGATAAAAAATATCAATATAATCATAGTAATATCGACTTGATACGCTCTTGTACTTGGTATCATTACAGTGGATGCCAGGTGTAGATCCATTAGTGGCGTTTGTTTACATTGTGACACCGGGTGAGCTATTGTATCCTCCTACAGTGTGTCGTGAAGCATGTTTAGCTATTCCTTGTCCTCCAGTGATAAAGATACTTCTAAGAAACATACTTTATTTGTCGCCATGGAGGCGAGGATTAGTGATTTAGAAGTATCTACAACACTGCAGATATTACCTCTTCCTGAGGGTGTTTCAGTGTTATAACTTCACCTTTATCTCTACTTTTTACAGCAAAATGCGTCCATTCTCCCTTTTTTGTCTACACACTGTGTCTGCTTGTAAGTACTCTGTGTGTGTGCGCTGCCAAACATGCTCCTCTGCTCGTAAAACCAGCAATGTCATGACTGTAAAATAAAAATAATGGGGAACCGGTTCTTTTCAAACAGAGTATAGTACCGTTTTGGACTCATTAGTACTTGGATACTATCCTAGTACCGGTATACCGTCGCGCTCAGTTTTTTGCCAGGATCTTGTACTGATGACCTCTATTTTACTGTTCCAACCTTTGAGCAAAGTCTTCATCTCCTCAACGGGGTTGAGGTCTAGACTCTGTGGCGTGCGGGAACGATCTTAATCTTGTTCTGGTGTTAATGTGCGCAGGATGTCCAACGAGTCCCCGCTCCTGATGGACAAGGAGCGTGGTCGCACCAGAGGTCCCAGGCGGCGACTGATCGAAGACAACACAACCCCGGCGGACGCTCCTCCCCTCCTGTTCAGTCGCGTAAACGACGCTTGGTCCGAGGACAGCAACTCCGAGCGCTCGTTTGCGTCCTACACCAGCTCGCCCACCGCACCCAGACACTACCACGCCGGGTTCTACCACAGTCCCAGGCTCCGGGGCCACCAGGTGTACCAAAACGAGGACGTGGTCTACCCGCCGTACGTGGACACGCCGTGGTCCTACCGCACCCGGCGGGCTCCCGGTCCTCCCGACGGCTACGAGTGCCGCTACCAAGAGGCCCCCGCGGCCCCGCAGAGAGCGCAGTGGCGTCTGGCTCCTGGCGGCGGACACTCGCCACAGTGGGATCCCCCGCAGCAGGTGGTCAGCGAGCAGCTGAAGTCCTGGCACCGGCGCAGTCAGCTCAAAGGACCCAGGTCGAGGTCGCTTGACAGGCAGGGAGCGGTCAGGGTGAAAAACACGGCGGCTCGGGAGCCGCCCCGGAACCAGAATCCGAGGTACCACGAGCAGGTAGGTAGACCTTCACCCACCATGTCTTCATAGGATCCCCAATTCTTGAAAGTACTTTGATTTTATTGCTCAGCGTTCACTTATATGGCACAATCCAAACAACCTTCCCTAGTCATGGTGAAAAAAATAATCTTGAATACTTGGCCATCTTTGAATGCCATACATTTGCTGCCATCTTGTGGACAATGTGAGTAATTTAAAGCAATGACCTTTGAAAATACTTTGATTTCATAGCTCAGCATTCACTTATTTAGACACAATCAACACAACCTTCCCTAGTCATGGTGCAAAATTAATCTTGAATACTTGGCCATCTTTTAATGCCATACATTTGCTGCCATCTAGTGGACAATGTGAGTAATTCAAATCAATGACCTTTGAAAATACTTTGATTTCATAGCTCAGCATTCACTTATTTAGACCCAATCCAAACAACCTTCCCTTGTCATGGTGAAAAAACTAATCTTGAATACTAGGCCATCTTTGAATGCCACATATTTGCTTCCATCTTGTGGATAATGTAAGTAATTCAAATCAATGACCTTTCAAAATACTTTGATTTCATAGTTTAGCGTTTACTTATATGACACAATCCAAACAACCTTCCCTAGTCATGGCGCAAAAACTAATCTTGAATACTAGGCCATCTTTGAATGCCGTACATTTGCTGCCATCTCGTGGACAATGACAGTAATTCAAAGCAATGTCCTTTGAAAATACTTTGATTTCATAGCTCAGCATTCACTTATTCAGACACAATCCAAACAACCTTCCCTTTTCATGGTGCAAAAATTAATCTTGAATACTAGGCCATTTTTTTAATGCCACATATTTGCTGCTATCTTGTGGAAAATGTGAGTAATTCAAATCAATGACCTTTGAAAATACTTTGATTTCATAGTTTAGCGTTTATTTATATGACACAATCCAAACAACCTTCCCTAGTCATGGTGCAAAATTAATCTTGAATACTTGGCCATCTTTTAATGCCATACATTTGCTGCCATCTATTGGACAATGTGAGTAATTCAAATCAATGACCTTTGAAAATACTTTGATTTCATAGCTCAGCATTCACTTATTTAGACCCAATCCAAACAACCTTCCCTTGTCATGGTGAAAAAACTAATCTTGAATACTAGGCCATTTTTTTAATGCCACATATTTGCTGCCATCTTGTGGACAATGTGAGTAATTCAAATCAATGACCTTTGAAAATACTTTGATTTCGTAGCTCAGCATTCACTTATTTAGACACAATCCAAACAACCTTACCTTGTCATGGTGCAAAAACTAATCTTGACTACTAGGCCATTTTTTTAATGCCACATATTTGCTGCCATCTTGTGGACAATGTGAGTAATTCAAATCAATGACCTTTGAAAATACTTTGATTTCATTGTTTAGCGTTTACTTATATGACACAATCCAAACAACCTTCCCTAGTCATGGTGCAAAAATTAATCTTGAATACTTGTCCATCTTTGAATGCCATACATTTGCTGCCATCTTGTGGACAATGTGAGTAATTCAAATCAATGACCTTTGAAAATACTTTGATTTCATAGTTTAGCGTTTATTTATATGACACAATCCAAACAACCTTCCCTAGTCATGGTGCAACAATTAATCTTGAATACTAGGCCATTTTTTAATGCCACATATTTGCTGCCATCTAGTGGACAATGTGAGTAATTCAAATCAATGACCTTTGAAAATGCTTTGATTTCATAGTTTAGCGTTTACTTATATGACACAATCCAAACAACCATCCCTAGTCATGGTGCAAAAACTAATCTTGAATACTAGGCCATCTTTGAATGCCACACATTTGCTGCCATCTTGTGGATAATGTAAGTAATTCAAATCAATGACCTTTGAAAATACTTTGATTTCATAGTTTAGCGTTTACTTATATGACACAATCCAAACAACCTTCCCTAGTCATGGTGCAAAAACTAATCTTTGTATGTCAGCAGGTCATCCAAAGAAGAGATCTTCAGATGTCTGCCGACGACTCTCAAGAACCCTGGCTGGTGGACCATAGCACTCACTATGTGAGCCAAGTGTGAAACCTGGACTCCTCTCAGGATCCAACTGGATTACCTGCCAACAAATCACTTTGGAATTCAAGGCCAGAAGAAATTTTTGGCAGATTTCTCGTGCCTTTGAGGAAACTAATCAACTGAAGAGTTGAGTAAGCACAACTCACGTCTGAGGGGGGGATATACCAGACTTTCGGGGCTATAGTGCGCACATTTTTAAAGAAATAAATATTTTTACACAGGACTGAAAACCACAGATGTTTTGTAAATGTTTATTTACACACCTTTAATCGTTTACAAAAGGCAGTAAAACGGCTGATCAAACAAAACATAAGTCATCGTCATGGCCCCAAGTTAGCTCTCCAGTCAGCTAAACAGATTTTATTTACACACCTTTAATTGTTTACAAAAGGCAGTAAAACAGCTGATCAAACAAAACATAAGTCATCGTCATGGCCCCGAATTAGCTCTCCAGTCAGCTAAACAGACTGAATAACGTCTAAATCGTCCAGAAAAGATAGCCCATAGTAGCGTATTTTCCGGACTATAAAGCGCACCGATATTCAAGCCACACCCACTAGATTTTTTGAAAATAAAATGGTTCCATATATATGCCGCATCGGACTATAAGTCCAAGATATATCCTTGGTGAAGAAATATTTTGTAAATGTTTATTTACACACTTTAATTGTTCCCAAACGGTGTCTGTAACAAGGCAGTAAAACGGCTGATCAAACAAAACAGAAGTCACCGTCATGGACCCTCTAGCTGCGGAAGCAAGCTCTCCAGTCAGCTAAACAGACTCAATAACGTCTAAATCGTCCAGAAAAGATAGCCCATAGTAGCGTATTTTCCGGACTATAAAGCGCACCGATATTCAAGCCACACCCACTAGATTTTTTGAAAATAAAATGTTTCCATATATTAGTTTCCAATAAGTCGCATATATTTACATTAGCAAATGTGTTATTTAGACAGAAATATTCTGTAAATGTTTAATTACACACCTTAATTGTTTCCAAACGGTGTCTGTGACAAGGCAGTAAAACGGCTGATCAAACAAAACAGAAGTCTCCGTCATGGACCCTGTAGCTATGGAAGCTAGCTCTCCAGTCAGCTAAACAGACTCAATAATGTCTAAATCGTCCAGAAAAGATAGTCCATGGTAGCGTATTTTCTGGACTATAGAGCACGTCGATATCTAAGCCAGACCCATTACATTTTTTGAAAATAAAATGTTTCCATATATAAGCCGCATCGGACTACAAGTCTAAGATATATACTTTGTGAAGAAATATTCTGTAAATGTTTATTTACACACCTTCATTGTTTCCAAACGGTGTCTGTAATAGGGCAGTAAAACGGCTGATCAAACAAAACAGAAGTCACCGTCATGGACCCGCTAGCACAATACCTCCACGGTGACGTTTTGGTGGATTTACTGAGGAATTTGTGAAAATGAAACCATTCTAAGTTAATAATACTAACACAGACACTTATAAACGTGTTAGCATATTAGCTAAGGCTAACGACTCTGGCGTGATTACATTACGATGGAACGTACGAATGAAAACTCTCCTACAGACATCACAGCTGGGACACTTTAGTAAGTCGGAATTGTTTTAGTTATATTGTAAAAGCTACAAATGCTGATGAATGAAGAACATTTACGAGTAGAAACGCTATGGACGCCTGCAGGCAGCCAACTGGTCCCCAAAACGTCGGCACAGCGCCAACATTTACACAATATTTGTTGAACACAAAACATTATCAGCAATCCATCAAAGTTTATTTATGTAGCCCTTAATCACGAGTGTCTCAAAGGGCTGTCAAAGCCACAACGACATCAGGGCAAGGAAAAACTCAACCCAATGGGAAAATGAGAGTGTGAGAGTCCAGTCCATAGTGGATCTAACATAACAGCGTGAGAGTCCAGTCCATAGTGGATCTAACATAATGGTGAGAGTCCAGTCCATAGTGGATCTAACATAATAGTGAGAGTCCAGTCCATAGTGGATCTAACATAATAGTGAGAGTCCAGTCCATAGTGGATCTAACATAATAGTGAGAGAGTCCAGTCCATAGTGGATCTAACATAATAGTGAGAGTCCAGTCCATAGTGGATCTAACATAATAGTGAGAGTCCAGTCCATAGTGGATCTAACATAATAGTGTGAGAGTCCAGTCCATAGTGGATCTAACATAATAGTGAGAGTCCAGTCCATAGTGGATCTAACATAATAGTGTGAGAGTCCAGTCCATAGTGGATCTAACATAATAGTGTGAGAGTCCAGTCCATAGTGGATCTAACATAATAGTGAGAGTCCAGTCCATAGTGGATCTAACATAATAGTGAGAGTCCAGTCCATAGTGGATCTAACATAATAGTGAGAGTCCAGTCCATAGTGGATCTAACATAATAGTGTGAGAGTCCAGTCCATAGTGGATCTAACATAACAGCGTGAGAGTCCAGTCCATAGTGGATCTAACAAAATTAGTGAGAGTCCAGTCCATAGTGGATCTAACATAACAGCGTGAGAGTCCAGTCCATAGTGGATCTAACATAATAGTGAGAGTCCAGTCCATAGTGGATCTAACATAATAGTGAGAGTCCAGTCCATAGTGGATCTAACATAATAGTGAGAGTCCAGTCCATAGTGGATCTAACATAATAGTGTGAGAGTCCAGTCCATAGCGGATCTAACATAATAGTGTGAGAGTCCAGTCCATAGTGGATGTAACATAATAGTGTGATAGTCCAGTCCATAGTGGATCTAACATAATAGTGAGAGTCCAGTCCATAGTGGATCTAACATAATAGTGAGAGTCCAGTCCATAGTGGAGCTAACATAATAGTGTGATAGTCCAGTCCATAGTGGATGTAACATAATAGTGTGATAGTCCAGTCCATAGTGGATCTAACATAATAGTGAGAGTCCAGTCCATAGTGGATCTAACATAATAGTGTGAGAGTCCAGTCCATAGTGGATCTAACATAATAATTAGAGTCCAGTCTATAGTGGATCTAACATAATAGTGAGAGTCCAGTCCTTAGTGGATCTAACATAATAGTGACAGTCCAGTCCATAGTGGATCTAACATAATAGTGAAAGTCCAGTCCATAGTGGATCTAACATAATAGTGAGAGTCCAGTCCATAATGGATCTAACATAATATTGAGAGTCCAGTCCATAGTGGAACTAACATAATAGTAAAAGAGTCCAGTCCATAGTGGATCTAACATATTAGTGTGATAGTACAGCTCATAGTGGATCTAACATAATAGTGAGAGTCAAGTCCATAGTGGATCTAGTTAATAATGTGATAGTCCAGTCCATAGTGGATCTAACATAATAGTGAGGGTCAAGTCCATAGTGGATCTAGTTAATAATGTGATAGTCCAGTAAATAGTGGATCTAGTTAATAATGTGATAGTCCAGTCCATAGTGGATCTAGTTATAATGTGATAGTCCAGTCCATAGTGGATCTAGTTATAATGTGATAGTCCAGTCCATAGTGGATCTAGTTAATAATGTGATAGTCCAGTCCATAGTGGATCTAGTTATAATGTGATAGTCCAGTCCATAGTGGATCTAGTTATAATGTGATAGTCCAGTCCATAGTGGATCTAGTTATAATGTGATAGTCCAGTCCATAGTGGATCTAGTTATAATGTGATAGTCCAGTCCATAGTGGATCTAGTTAATAATGTGATAGTCCAGTCCATAGTGGATCTAGTTAATAATGTGATAGTCCAGTCCATAGTGGATCTAGTTATAATGTGATAGTCCAGTCCATAGTGGATCTAGTTATAATGTGATAGTCCAGTCCATAGTGGATCTAGTTATAATGTGATAGTCCAGTCCATAGTGGATCTAGTTAATAATGTGATAGTCCAGTCCATAGTGGATCTAGTTAATAATGTGATAGTCCAGTCCATAGTGGTTCCACCAGGGGTCATCTTCAATGTAGTCAAGTCAGCATCGCAGAGATGTCGTCGTTCATGGTCGTCGGCCAAGAAAAATCCATAAATTAGGTGCGTAGTTCTGTAAGCCGCAGGGTTCAAAGCGTATGGGGAAAAAAGTAGCGGCTTATAGTCCGGAAAAGACGGTAAAACTGGTCGGATTTTCTTGCGTTACGTGTCACAAACTTCACAGGAAAATGAACTGAAAATGATTGACTGCAATAAAACTATTCTGGTGGCCATCCAGCAGTTCTGCTTGAACTTGTTGACCACTTCTCTTCACAAAACTGGTGCAGTTCAGCTAAATGTGTGGCTTTTCTGACATGGACTTGTTTCTTCAGCATTGTCCACACGCTTTAAGTCAGCACTTTGGGAAGGCCGTTATAAAACTTTCATTCTAGTCTGACGCCTCAGTCGACGGTCCCCTGAACGCATCAGTGGACGGTCCCCTGAACGCCTCACGAGACAATCCCCTGCACGCCTCACTGGATGGTCCCCTGAACGCCTCACTAGGCAGTCCCCTGAACGCCTCACTAGGCGGTCCCCTGAACGCCTCACTAGGCGGTCCCCTGAACGCCTCACTAGGCGGTCCCCTGAACGCCTCACTAGGCGGTCCCCTGAACGCCTCACTAGGCGGTCCCCTGAACGCCTCACTAGGCGGTCCCCTGAACGCCTCAGTAGACGGTCCCCTGAACGCCTCACGAGACAATCCCCTGAACGCCTCACGAGACAATCCCCTGCACGCCTCACTGGATGGTCCCCTGAACGCCTCACGAGACAATCCCCTGCACGCCTCACTGGATGGTCCCCTGGACGCCTCACGAGACAATCCCCTGCACGCCTCACTGGATGGTCCCCTGAACGCCTCACTAGGCAGTCCCCTGAACGCCTCACTAGGCGGTCCCCTGAACGCCTCACTAGGCGGTCCCCTGAACGCCTCACTAGGCGGTCCCCTGAACGCCTCACTAGGCGGTCCCCTGAACGCCTCAGTAGACGGTCCCCTGAACGCCTCACGAGACAATCCCCTGAACGTCTCACGAGACGGCCCCCTGAACGCCTCACGAGACAATCCCCTGAACGCCTCACTAGGCGGTCCCCTGAACGCCTCACGAGACGGCCACCTGAACGCCTCACGAGACAATCCGCTGCACGCCTCACTGGATGGTCCCCTGAACGCCTCACTAGGCGGTCCCCTGAACGCCTCACTAGGCGGTCCCCTGAACGCCTCACTGGATGGTCCCCTGAACGCCTCACTAGGCGGTCCCCTGAACGCCTCACTAGGCGGTCCCCTGAACACATCAGTAGACGGTCCCCTGAACGCCTCATGAGACGGCCCCCTGAACGTCTCACGAGACAATCCCCTGAACGTCTCACGAGACGGCCCCCTGAACGCCTCACGAGACAATCCCCTGCACGCCTCACTAGGCGGTCCCCTGAACGTCTCACAAGACAATCCACTGAACGTCTCATGAGACAATCCACTGAACGTCTCATGAGACAATCCACTGAACGTCTCATGAGACGTTCCCCTGAATGCCTCACTAGGCGGTCCCCTGAACGCCTCACTAGGCGGTCCCCTGAACGCCTCACTAGGCGGTCCCCTGAACACCTCACAAGACGGCCCCCTGAACGTCTCACAAGACAATCCACTGAACGTCTCACGAGACGGTCCCCTGAACGCCTCAGTAGATGGTCCCCTGAACACCTCACTGGACGGTCCCCTGAACGCCTCATGAGACGGTCCCCTGAACGCCTCAGTAGACGGTCCCCTTAACGCCTCACTAGACAATCCCCTGAACGCCTCACTAGACAATCCCCTGAACGCCTCACTAGACAATCCCCTGAACGCCTCACTAGACAATCCCCTGAACGCATCAGTAGACGGTCCCCTGAACGCCTCACCAGACGGTCCCCTGAACGCCTCACCAGACAATCCCCTGAACGCCTCACCAGACAATCCCCTGAACGCCTCACTAGACGGTCCCCTAAACGCCTCACTAGACGGTCCCCTGAATGCCTGACGAGACGGTCCCCTGAACGCCTCACGAGACGGTCCCCTAAACGCCTCACTAGGCGGTCCCCTGAACGCCTCACTAGGCGGTCCCCTGAACGCCTCACTAGGCGGTCCCCTGAACACCTCACAAGACGGCCCCCTGAACGTCTCACAAGACAATCCACTGAACGTCTCACGAGACGGTCCCCTGAACGCCTCAGTAGATGGTCCCCTGAACACCTCACTGGACGGTCCCCTGAACGCCTCATGAGACGGTCCCCTGAACGCCTCAGTAGACGGTCCCCTTAACGCCTCACTAGACAATCCCCTGAACGCCTCACTAGACAATCCCCTGAACGCCTCACTAGACAATCCCCTGAACGCCTCACTAGACAATCCCCTGAACGCATCAGTAGACGGTCCCCTGAACGCCTCACCAGACGGTCCCCTGAACGCCTCACCAGACAATCCCCTGAACGCCTCACTAGACGGTCCCCTAAACGCCTCACTAGACGGTCCCCTGAATGCCTGACGAGACGGTCCCCTGAACGCCTCACGAGACGGTCCCCTAAACGCCTCACTAGACGTTCCCCTGAATGCCTCACTAGGCGGTCCCCTGAACGCCTCACTAGGCGGTCCCCTGAACGCCTCACTAGGCGGTCCCCTGAACGCCTCACAAGACGGCCTCCTGAACGTCTCACAAGACAATCCACTGAACGTCTCACGAGACGGTCCCCTGAACGCCTCAGTAGATGGTCCTTTGAACACCTCACTGGACGGTCCCCTGAACGCCTCATGAGACGGTCCCCTGAACGCCTCATGAGACGGTCCCCTGAACGCCTCAGTAGACGGTCCCCTTAACGCCTCACTAGACAATCCCCTGAACGCCTCACTAGACAATCCCCTGAACGCCTCACTAGACAATCCCCTGAACGCCTCACTAGACAATCCCCTGAACGCATCAGTAGACGGTCCCCTGAACGCCTCACCAGACGGTCCCCTGAACGCCTCACCAGACAATCCCCTGAACGCCTCACTAGACGGTCCCCTAAACGCCTGACGAGACGGTCCCCTGAATGCCTCACGAGACGGTCCCCTGAACGCCTCACTAGACGGTCCCCTAAACGCCTGACGAGACAGTCCCCTGAACGCCTCACCAGTAGTGCAATGTGTACTTGCCTCCAGGCCAGGACGTGTTCTTATTCCCATGTACTTAATTATTTTAAAAAGACCACCCGGCACACCAGAAAAAAAAGACTTGGCAGCCGCGTACGTCCGACTTGCGAGAGCCGACACCAGAACGCCGACAAAAGTCCGCCACACAAATCCAAATAGAGCTTTTATTTATCTGTTAACTTCTTGTGACTGGTGACTATCAGGACTGGAGTGGGACTTGAAAAGGTGTGAAGGTGAATAGTGAGCACATGAAGGACAAAATCATCCTTCCTTATCTGCCTTTTTACTGTCTTTTATTTGTTTGTCATTTAAGGACTTTTAGGTAGAAAATAGAGCAGCTGTTGTAATTTCATGACAATGTTTACCTGGGGAATAAAGACTTTTGCGTAAGGCTTGGCTTTATTTTGAAAGTTTGCCTTAACGACTCGTGTCACAACATGTGTGACTTGCTGAATGATGACAAAAGATATTTGTCTAAATATTTCCTTTTTTTGCAAATAACTGCACAGAATAAACAGAACCTGCTGACTCGGGGACAAAAAAAATGTTTGATTGCAGGGAGAATTTATTATTATTTAACACCTGCACTTTTGCAAAACATTCATTAAGTTTTGAGGTGTTTTCACGTGAAAGGAGAGAACATTTAGTGTGTTTGTGTGGGAAAATACACCAGAAAACTGACTTTACTTGCAATTTCTTATCCAAAAATGTGATATTTACAGATGTGTATTTTTTTTAAATCAGATACATGTCCTTCAAAGAGTTTCAAACTATGAATTATTCAAAAATTATTAATTTTCGCAAAAAATAACTTTGTGTATTTTTTAAATGAGAATTATACATTTTAGGCAAAAAAATAACTTGGCGTATTTTTAAAAAAAAACATACAAGTCCCTTAAAGAGTTGCAAACTATTATTCGAAAATTATTACCGGTAATTTTAGCAAAAAATAACTATTTTAGTGTATTTTTAAAATCAGATACAAGTCCCTCACAGAGTTGCAAACTTAATTATTCAAAATTATTAATTTTAGCAAAAAATAGCTGTTAGAGTATTTTTTTTTATCAGACACAAGTCCCTTAAAGAGTTGAAACTATTAATTGTTCAGAATTATACATTTTAGCAATAAATAACTTGGTGTATTTTTTAAAAACATACAAGTCCCTTAAAGAGTTGCAAATTATTATTCAAAAATTATTAATTTTAGCAAAAAAAAAACTATTAGTGTATTTTTTTTAAATCATATACAAGTCCCTCAAAGAGTTGCAAACTATTAATTATTCAAAATTATTAAGTTTAGAAAAATATAACTTAGTGTATTTTTTTAAAACATACAAGTCCCTTAAAGAGTTACAAACTATTATTCAAAAATCATTAATTTTAGCAAAAAATAACTATCTTTTAAATGAGAATTATACATTTCAGCAAAAAAATAACAGCGTATTTTTTTAAAAACAAACAAGTCCCTTAAAGAGTTGCAAACTATTAGACGGTCCCCTGAACGCCTCACTAGACAGTCCCCTGAACGTCTCACTAGACGGTGCCCTGAACGCCTCACGGGATGGTCCCCTGAACGCCTCACTAGACGGTCCCCTGAACGCCTCACTAGACGGTCCCCTGAACGCCTCACTAGACAGTCCCCTGAACGCCTCACTAGACGGTCCTCTGAACGCCTCACTAGACAGTCCCCTGAACGTCTCACTAGACGGTGCCCTGAACTTCATGGGACGGTGCCCCGAACGCCTCATGGGACGGTCCACTGTACACCTCACTGGACGGTCCCCTGAACGCTTCACCGGATCGTCCCCTGAACGCCTCACTAGACGGTCCCCTGAACGCCTGACTAGACAGTCCTCTGAACGCCTCACTGGAAGGTCCCCTAAAACGCCTCACTGGACAGTCCCCTGAACGTCTCACTAGACGGTCCCCTGAACGCCTCACTAGACGGTCCCCTGAACGCCTCACTAGACGGTGCCCTGAACGCCTCACGGGATGGTCCCCTGAACGCCTCACTAGACGGTCCCCTGAACGCCCCACTAGACGGTCCCCTGAACGCCTCACCAGACAGTTCCCTGAACATCTCACTAGACGGTGCCCTGAACTTCATGGGACGGTCCCCTGAACGCCTCACTAGACGGTCCCCTGAACGTCTCACTAGACGGTGCCCTGAACTTCATGGGACGGTCCCCTGAACGCCTCACGGGATGGTCCACTGTACACCTCACGAGACGGTCACCTGAACGCCTCACTAAACGGTCCCCTGAACGCCTCACGGGATGGTCCCCTGAACGCCTCACTGGACGGTCCCCTGAACGCCTCACCGTACGAAAAATCATTTTGGGGGGAATTTTTATTTTTTTTCAGATGCGTAAACATTTCCCCCCCCAAAAAGTTGTCCCCCATGTCACTTTAAGGGCTGTGTAAAAACAATTTTAAAAGAGAATATTTTAATTGGTTGAAAGTGTTTGTAGAGAGAAATTTTAAGAGATGGAGTTTTTTTTTGGAGCGGTATGGCTCAGTTGGTAGAGCGGCCATCCATGCCAGCAACTTGAGGGTTCCAGGTTCGATCCCAGCTTCCGCCATCCTTGGGCAAGACACTTTACCCACCTGCTCTCAGGGACATCCACACTGGTTTAAATGTAACTTTGATATTGGGTTTCACTGTGTAAAAATGCTTTGAGTCACAAGAGAAAAGCGCTACATAAATATAATTCACTTCCTTTTAAGCAATTATGTGCAACATGATTCCTGAATTAAAAACAAAATGTGGTAAGTATTAAGATTGTAATTGCTCCAAAGCGTCCACATTCTTCAACCAGTCATGAGCAACATGATTAAAAATACCCACAACTCATATTTTGTACAACACCAATAAAAATATAAATAATAATTAGTGCTTGTTTTATAAATACTATTTTTGTGAAGCCAAAAACGAGATCCGGAAGACGCGCTTTTATTTTGAAAGCACGGGATGAAGTTCACGGAAGCAATTACAACTTCCGGAACGGATTGTGTTTTGTTTTTTTCGATGAATAATTCACCTTCCTGCTTAGAAGACTACCTTGTCAGGTAAGTTGTGTCGGTAGAACGCAGTCAAATGTTGTAACATATTTGTGTGAGAAGCGTTAGAAGCCTCTGCTAGTCTTCGCCGTTCGCCAGTTATTCGCCCAAACCGTGTCGCCCGCTTGCCAGCTCAGAGCTAGCTCGGAGGTAACGTTGTTAGCATAGACGATCTTTGCCGACACTTCCTCGCCCTTTAGAGCCACACATCGCAACTAAAGCCCGCTGGAGGTGACTTTAAAGCCCGTCTGGCTGTTGTGTTGGGCTTTGTGCTGCCCGTCTGGCGCTCTGCGAAGTCACATCCGCTCCGGCTAAGCTGATTGTCATCTGGGATGTCTTTATTCAGCGGGCTCGTTCGACAGTTGTTGGAAATATCTTCATTAAGACCACCCACGGTCCTTTGTACCCCAAGTATTAACATCGCCGGGCGGATTCACGGCCAAACATTTCCCTTCATCAATTTCGGAATAATCAACCAACTGTTTTTGGACACCTGAACGTCTCACTAGACGGTCCCTTGAACGTCTCACTAGACGGTCCCTTGAACGTCTCACTAGACGGTCCCTTGAACGTCTCACTAGACGGTCCCTTGAACGTCTCACTAGACGGTCCCTTGAACGTCTCAATAGACACTAGACGGTCCCCTGAACGTCTCACTACAGAGTCCCCTGAACGTCTCACTAAAAAGTCTCCTGAACGTCTCACTAAAAAGTCTCCTGAACGTCTCACTAAAAAGTCTCCTGAAAATCTCACTAGACGGTCCCTTGAAGGTCTCACTAGACGGTCCCTTGAAGGTCTCACTAGACGGTCCCTTGAACGTCTCACTAGACGGTCCCTTGAACGTCTCACTAGACGGTCCCTTGAACGTCTCACTAGACGGTCCCTTGAACGTCTCACTAGACGGTCCCTTGAACGTCTCACTAGACGGTCCCCTGAACGTCTCACTAAAAAGTCTCCTGAACGTCTCACTACAGAGTCCCCTGAACGTCTCACTAAAAAGTCTCCTGAACGTCTCACTAAAAAGTCTCCTGAACGTCTCACTAAAAAGTCTCCTGAACGTCTCACTAAAAAGTCCCCTGAACGTCTTACTAAAAAGTCTCCTGAACGTCTCACTAGACGGTCTCCTGAACGTCTCACTAGACGGTCTCCTGAACGTCTCACTAGACGGTCTCCTGAACGTCTCACTAGACGGTCTCCTGAACGTCTCACTAGACGGTCTCCTGAACGTCTCACTAGACGGTCTCCTGAACGTCTCACTAGACGGTCTCCTGAACGTCTCACTAGACGGTCTCCTGAACGTCTCACTAGACGGTCTCCTGAACGTCTCACTACAGAGTCCCCTGAACGTCTCACTACAGAGTCCCCTGAACGTCTCACTACAGAGTCCCCTGAACGTCTCACTACAGAGTCCCCTGAACGTCTCACTACAGAGTCCCCTGAACGTCTCACTACAGAGTCCCCTGAACGTCTCACTACAGAGTCCCCTGAACGTCTCACTACAGAGTCCCCTGAACGTCTCACTACAGAGTCCCCTGAACGTCTCACTACAGAGTCCCCTGAACGTCTCACTAAAAAGTCTCCTGAACGTCTCACTAAAAAGTCTCCTGAACGTCTCACTAAAAAGTCTCCTGAACGTCTCACTAAAAAGTCTCCTGAACGTCTCACTAAAAAGTCTCCTGAACGTCTCACTAAAAAGTCTCCTGAACGTCTCACTAAAAAGTCTCCTGAAAATCTCACTAGACGGTCCCTTGAACGTCTCACTAGACGGTCCCTTGAACGTCTCACTAGACGGTCCCTTGAACGTCTCACTAGACGGTCCCTTGAACGTCTCACTAGACGGTCCCTTGAACGTCTCACTAGACGGTCCCTTGAACGTCTCACTAGACGGTCCCTTGAACGTCTCACTAGACGGTGCCTTGAACGTCTCACTAGACGGTCCCCTGAACGTCTCACTAAAAAGTCTCCTGAACGTCTCACTAGAGAGTCCCCTGAACGTCTCACTGGACAGTCCCCTGAACGTTTCAGTAGACTGTGTCCTCAACGTTTCACTAGACGGTCCCCTGAACATCTCACTAAAAAGTCTCCTGAACGTCTCACTAGAGAGTCCCCTGAACGTCTCACTGGAGGGTCCCCTGAACGTTTCAGTAGACGGTGTCCTCAACGTCTCACTAGACAGTCCCTTGAACGTCTCACTAGACAGTCCCCTGAACATCTCACTAAAAAGTCTCCTGAACGTCTCACTATACAATCCCCTGAACGTCTCACTATACAATCCCCTGAACGTCTCACTATACAATCCCCTGAACGTCTCACTGGACAGTCCCCTGAACGTTTCAGTAAACTGTGTCCTCAACGTCTCACTAGACGGTCCCTTGAACGTCTCACTAGACAGTCCCCTGAACATCTCACTAAAAAGTCTCCTGAACGTCTCACTATACAATCCAATGAACGTCTCACTGGACAGTCCCCTGAACGTCTCACTGGACAGTCCCCTGAACGTCTCACTAGAGAGTCCCCTGAACGTCTCACTGGACGGTGTCCTCAATGTCTCACTAGACGGTCCCTTGAACATCTCACTAAACAGTCCCCTGAACATCTCACTAAAAAGTCTCCTGAACGTCTCACTATACAATCCCCTGAACGTCTCACTAGAGAGTCCCCTGAACGTCTCACTGGACAGTCCCCTGAACGTTTCAGTAGACTGTGTCCTCAACATCTCACTAGACGGTCCCTTGAACGTCTCACAAGACAGTCCCCTGAACATCTCACTAAAAAGTCTCCTGAACGTCTCACTATACAATCCCCTGAACGTCTCACTAGAGCAGGGGTCGGGAACCTTTTTGGCTGAAAGAGCCATATAAGCCAAATATTTTTAAAAGTATTTCCGTGAGAGCCATATATATATATATATGTCATAAATATATTTTGTCTTCTTTACTTTGTGACGCGGGTCAAAATGGCTCTTTGAGTGGTAAAGGTTGCCGACCCCTGATATATAGCATGGGGCGGGCAGTTGCAGTTTTGATAAAATGTTGGTTCGGGTGGATGACGACTTAAGTGATGTGGTTGCGGATGATATAATTGCCTATCCGCGCATCTCTACAGTAGACGGTCCCCTGAACGTCCCACTGGACGTTCCCCTGAATGTCCCACTGGACGGTCCCCTGAACGTCTCACTAAAAAGTCCCCTGAACGCTTCACGAGATGGTCCCCAGAACGTCTCACTAAAAAGTCCCCTGAAAATCTCACTAAAAGGTCCCCTGAACGTCTCATTAAACTGTCGCCTGAACGCTTAACGAGACGGTGCCCTGAACGCTTCACGAGATGGTCCCCAGAACGTCTCACTAAAAAGTCCCCTGAAAATCTCACTAAAAGGTCCCCTGAACGTCTCATTAAACTGTCGCCTGAACGCCTCACGAGACGGTCCCCTGCACGTCTCACAGGACGGTTCCCTGATTGCCTCAGTAGACGGTCCCCCAAACGTCTCACCAGACGTTCCTCGCAAGCCTCAGTAGACGGTCACTTGAACGCCTCACCAGACGGTCCCTCGAACGCCTCACACCATGATCCCTGGAACACCATTTCCATTTTTTATATTGGTCATGGTTGTGTGCCCATAGCAATGTTTTAGTACCAGTACCAAAATGTATTTCAATACCTTTCGATATTTTTCTAAATAAAGGGGACCACCAAAACATTTCCTTATTGGCTTTATTTGAACAAAAACCGTTAGTGTACATGAAACATATGTTTATTATTGTAATTTAGGCCTTAAATAAAATGTTGAACATACTTGTCTCTTTGTAGTAAGTAAACAAACAAAGACTCCTAATTAGTCTGACGACGTATGCAGTAACATATTGTGTACTTTATACACCTATTATTTTGTACACATTATGAGGGACAAACTGTAAAAATTGATTGTTAAATGTTTATGGCTTACAGATTTTGAAAAAGTAACATTTTCTGAGATTTTCAGTGAGAGGTTTTCATCCACTGTATCATAATTATCAAAAGAAGGCTTGAAATCTTGTGAGTTGCGTGTTTGAGACGCTTGTAAATAAATGATGCATTGATGTTATTCAATCCTGTGTCATATTAGTTCCACATTTTAAATCTAATTGCTGGACTAAACAAACCTTTTCACAGGAAAGTCACATGCATTCATTGTTCCAAGCGGTGCTCTACGAAAACAAGTTTGCCACACCTGAAACGCTGCAGGACGTACAACAAATATGAAAGATAAATACCACAACCGCACACAGGACACACCAAACGTTTGGACACACCTTCTCCTCATTCAGTGTTGTTTCTTTTTATTCCTGACTATTTACTTTGTAGTTGTCACATCAAGACTATGATGTTGGATCCATTGTGGATTGAACTTTCACAGTATCATGTTAGACCCGCTCCACATCCATTGCTTTCCTCCTCTCCAAGGTTCTCATAGTCATTATTGTCACCGACGTCCCACTGGGTGTGAGTTTTCCTTGCCCTTATGTGGGCCTATCGAGGATGTCGTGGTGGTTTGTGCAGCCCTTTGAGACACTAGTGATTTAGGGCTATATAAGTAAACATTGATTGATTGATTGATTGACTCTCACTATTATGTTAGATCCACTATGGCCTGGACTCTCACAATATTATGTTAGATCCACTATGGACTGGACTCTCACTATTATGTTAGATCCACTATGGACTGGACTCTCACAATATTATGTTAGATCCACTATGGACTGGACTCTCACTATTATGTTAGATCCACTATGGACTGGACTCTCACTATTATGTTAGATCCATTATGGACTGGACTCTCACTATTATGTTAGATCCACTATGGACTAGACTCTCACAATATTATGTTAGATCCACTATGGACTGGACTCTCACTATTATGTTAAATCCACTATGGACTGGACTCTCACAATATTATGTTAGATCCACTATGGACTGGACTCTCACTATTATGTTAGATCCACTATGGCCTGGACTCTCACAATATTATGTTAGATCCACTATGGACTGGACTCTCACTATTATGTTAGATCCACTATGGACTGGACTCTCACTATTATGTTAGATCCACTATGGACTGGACTCTCACACTATTATGTTAGATCCACTATGGACTAGACTCTCACAATATTATGTTAGATCCACTATGGACTGGACTCTCACTATTATGTTAGATCCACTATGGACTGGACTCTCACAATATTATGTTGGATCCACTATGGACTGGACTCTCACTATTATGTTAGATCCACTATGGACTGGACTCTCACTATTATATTAGATCCATTATGGACTGGACTCTCACTATTATGTTAGATCCACTATGGACTGGACTCTCACACTATTATGTTAGATCCACTATGGACTAGACTCTCACAATATTATGTTAGATCCACTATGGACTGGACTCTCACTATTATGTTAGATCCACTATGGACTGGACTCACTATTATGTTAGATCCACAATGGACTGGACTCTCACTATTATGTTAGATCCACTATGGACTGGACTCTCACACTATTATGTTAGATCCACTATGGACTAGACTCTCACTATTATGTTAGATCCACTATGGACTGGACTCTCACACTATTATGTTAGATCCACTATGGACTGGACTCTCTCACTATTATGTTAGATCCACTATGGACTGGACTCTCACTATTATGTCAGATCCACTGTGGAATGGACTCACTCACTATTATGTTAGATCCACTATGGACTGGACTCTCACTATTATGTTAGATCCACTATGGACTGGACTCTCACACTATTATGTTAGATCCACTATGGACTGGACTCTCACTATTATGTTAGATCCACTATGGATTGGACTCTATTATGTTAAACCCACTATGGACTGGACTCTCACTATTATGTTAGATCCACTATGGATTGGACTCTATTATGTTAAATCCACTATGGACTGGACTCTCACTATTATGTTAGATCCACTATGGACTGGACCATCACTATTATGTTAGATCCACTACGGACTGGACTCACAATATTATCTGCGTTCCCCTCCAAGGTTTCTCATTGTCATTCTCAGTCTCATCCCATTGGATTGAGTTTTTCCTTGCCCTGATGTTGTGACTTGTGCAGCCCTTTGAGACACTGGTGATTTAGGGCTATATAAGTAAACATTGATTGATTGATTGATTGAATGAACATGTGGAGTTATGTACTTCTCAAAAAAAGGTGAAATAAATAAAAACTTGTTTTATTTTCTAGTTTCTTCAAAATAGCCACCCTTTGATCTGATTACTGCTTTGCACACTTTTGGCATTCTCTCCGTGAGCTTCAAGATTGGTTTTCACTTCTCAGGTGGGCTTGAAACACATGGAGAGAATGCCAAGAGTGTGCGAAGCAGTATTTAGAGCAAAGGGTGGCTATTTTCAAGAAACAAGAATATAGACATGTTTTCGGTTATGTTTTCACCTTTTTCCGTTATGTACATAACTCCCCTGCACGTCCCACGAGACGGTCCCCCGAACGCCTCAGTAGACGGTCCCCCGAACGCCTCACGAGACGGTCCCCCGAACGCCTCACGAGACGGTCCCCCGAACGCCTCAGTAGAAGGTCCCCCGAACGCCTCAGTAGACGGTCCCCCGAACGCCTCAGTAGACGGTCCCCCGAACGCCTCAGTAGACGGTCCCCCGAACGCCTCACGAGACGGTCCCCTGAACGCCTCAGTAGACGGTCCCCCGAACGCCTCAGTAGACGGTCCCCCGAACGCCTCAGTAGACGGTCCCCCGAACGCCTCAGTAGACGGTCCCCCGAACGCCTCAGTAGACGGTCCCCCGAACGCCTCAGTAGACGGTTCCCCCGAACGCCTCAGTAGACGGTTCCCCCGAACGCCTCAGTAGACGGTCCCCCGAACGCCTCAGTAGACGGTCCCCCGAACGCCTCAGTAGACGATCCCCCGAGCCCCTCTGTAGACGGTCCCCCGAACGCCTCAGTAGAAAGTCCCCCGAACGCCTCAGTAGACGGTCCCCCGAACGCCTCAGTAGACGGTCCCCCGAACGCCTCAGTAGACGGTCCCCCGAACGCCTCAGTAGACGGTCCCCCGAACGCCTCAGTAGACGGTCCCCCGAACGCCTCAGTAGACGGTCCCCCGAACGCCTCAGTAGACGGTCCCCCGAACGCCTCAGTAGACGGTCCCCCGAACGCCTCAGTAGACGGTCCCCCGAACCCCTCAGTAGACGGTCCCCCGAACGCCTCAGTAGACGATCCCCCGTTCCCCTCTGTAGACGGTCCCCCGAACGCCTCAGTAGAAAGTCCCCCGAACGCCTGAGTAGAAGGTCCCCCGAACGCCTGAGTAGAAGGTCCCCCGAACGCCTGAGTAGAAGGTCCCCCGAACGCCTGAGTAGAAGGTCCCCCGAACGCCTCAGTAGACGGTCCCCCGAACGCCTCAGTAGACGGTCCCCCGAACGCCTCAGTAGACGGTCCCCCGAACGCCTCAGTAGACGGTCCCCCGAACGCCTCAGTAGACGGTCCCCCGAACGCCTCAGTAGACTGTCCCCCGAACGCCTCAGTAGAAGGTCCCCCGAACGC